>NC_082595.1:112989942-113116715 GCF_030936135.1 Gavia stellata | reverse complement strand
TGATGAGCCTCGCCCTGGGAAAACCACCTGCATGATCATGCTGTCTCCCCTGCCAGGTAAGTATGACTCACATGCACCGCACCACGCACCCGCACACACATACACAACACGGACACCGAACACAAACCCACGCGCCAAACGCCACCACTCCGCCTCACGCGCCCCACCATCTGCCGCCGCGCAGTCCCACGCAGCCCCCGCGCACACCCGTGGCCGGCACCGTCGTGGCGCGCTGGGCTCCCGTCATCCCGCGCGGCGTCTGATCTGCATGGACACGCCCCCGACCCGCCCCCGCCCCGCCCCTGCCGGCTCGCAGCGCCTCCGCCGGCAGCGCCCGCGCTCTGCATGGCCACGCCCCCGCCGACAGGCCCCGCCCCTTCCCGGCCCGGGGGCTCAGGGCCCGGCCCTCTCCAGCCGCTGCCCGGCCCCGGGCGGTGCCGCTGTCCCGCCGACCCCCGTGCTGCCCGGGGAGCGGTCCCGCGGTGCTGTGCCGTGGCTGCCCCTCTGTCACAGAACTCCTGGAAAGACGGGGTCAAAAACGAGTGAAAAAGATGGAGAGAATGGAAAGAAGCTGCTTCGTAACAAGTGCACCTGGTATTTACAGGTATTACGGATAAAAACTGTCTGCACTAACTCTCCGCTAACTAGCAATAACGATTAACGCACGGAGGAATTTTAGAAAAATAGAAGGAGCGCCAAACTAGTGCCCTAGAGTTGACCTGCCTCATTGTCATCTCATTATCATGGGAAAACCACCCCTGCCAGCTAGAAAACACCCCCAGCCCGACCAAGCCCCCTGCTCTCCAGGCATGCCTGGTGAATTGAACGAGAACTGTAGCCTTAAGATGAAGTAAGAACGGTATTAACCAGCAGTAAATTCAGGGGTAGGACCAGGAGGCGTAACTTTGTTAACTGTGGTAAATACCTGCCATGATTTTAACCCGGTGCGCGTGTCGGGAGGAGAAATCCCCCCGTGCACCCGGTGCTGCCATAAACCACTGTCGCCTTTCTCAACTCTCATTTCCTTTGGAGAGTTTTCTTGGTTACAATTTTTGGTAACGCCTCAGTCAGTGCCGCGGCGAGCTCCACTCCCGGCCGCCATCCCCGCGCCTGGCCGGGGGCTGCGCCTGCGGCTTCCGCCCCTCCGTCCCCGTCCATACGCTACACTGACCCGCGCAGGCCGTGGGCCGGCTGGCACGCGGCTGTCCCCGTCCCCCAGGCACCCGCCACGGAGGTGATGCTCCCCCGCGGGCCTCGCAGGCCCCGGCACCGCTGCCGGCCTCGGCTGCTCCGGTGCGGGGCCGGCGCATGTGGCACGGGGCGACGATGGCTTCCTGCCGCCCATGGGCCGCTCTGCCGTCACCGTGCCGATCACGGGGCCCCCGAGCGCGGCTCGCGAGGGCTGCTCCCCGCCCGATCCCAGGGCAGGCCTGGTGCGTCCCATCGGGCCCAGGGCCCCGCGTCCGTCCAGGCTGCCGCGGCCTTCCCGGCCCTGCTCCCCGTCCGGGCGGGCCTCGTCCCTGCTCCAGCCTTTCCCCGGGCGCTGGGACCCCCCGAGCCCGGGGTGACGCAGGCACCCAGCGCCTCCGCCTCTCCGCCCGCCCGCGTCACCGGGTCCCCCGTGTGCAGCACCCTGCCCGTGCCCCCCGGCCCCCCGGTTCCGCGGGGCTCCACCTCGCCCGGCCTCATCCCCGGGGGCTGCGGCGCGCCTGCCCCGCGCCACCTGCCCGGCTACGCGCTGCCCGCGCTCTCCGAGCTTCGCCGGCGGCTCCCTGCGCGCCCCGCGGGGCTCCCGGCGCTGCGGCCCGGTTACAGGGGCGACCCCCGAGCGCTGTCGCGACTATCGCCCGCGCGGCGGGCGCGGGAGGGCGGGGCGGGGCGGGGGAGGGCTCCGCCAGGGGGCTCCGCCCTGCGCGCGTCACCTGGGGCGGGGCATTGCGGACGGGGGCGTGGCTATGTAGAGCGCGGCGCTGCCGGCGGAGGCGCTGCGAGCCGGCAGGGGCGGGGCGGGGCGGTCGGGGGCGTGTCCATGCAGATCAGACGCCGCGCGGGATGACGGGAGCCCAACGCGCCACGACGGCGCCGGCCACGGGTGTGCGCGGGGGCTGCGTGGGTCTTCGTGGCGGCAGATGGTGGAGCGCGTGAGGCGGAGTGGTGGTGTTTGGCGCGTGGCGTTGTTGTTCGGTGTCCGTGTTGTGTGTGTGTGTGCGGGTGCGTGGTGCGGTGCGGGCGCGGGTGTGAGTCATACTTACCTGGCAGGGGAGACACCATGATCATGCAGGTGGTTTTCCCAGGGCGAGGCTCATCCCCTGCACTCCGGGTGTGCTGACCCCTGCGATTTCCCCAAATGCGGGAAACTCGACTGCATAATTTGTGGTAGTGGGGGACTGCGTTCGCGCTCTCCCCTGGCTCGGCGGTGCCAAAGACAGAGCTGATTGGTAGTGGTTGGGGCGGTGGGACCGGTGGCTGTGGTGGTTCACGGGTGTGTGGGGCGGGCGGGTGGGGAAGGGGCGGTTTCGCGTCCGCGGGTCCGGTCGGCCGCGGCCCCGCCGGCGGGCGGAGCGGGAAGGGGGCGGGCAGCGGAGCCCGCCCGGGCGATGCGCGGAGGAGCGTCTCTGGGCTTTTGTATCTCAGCTCCAGGAACGAAATTCCGAGTGAGTTCTCGGGCGAAGATGAAACAGGCGCCCCCCCCCCCCCCACCGCAGCAGCTCTTCAATGTCCCACCCCCGAGCGGGGGCTCCTGAACCGGCCCGGCCCAGGGATCCCCCCGCACCCCCGCGGGCCCGGCCCCTGCGACGCTCCGCTGCCCCCTCCCCGGTCATGCCCCGGCACGGAGACATCGGGGTGCAGCTCCCCGCACACTGCCGGTAGCCCCACCACCTCCCGCAGCACCGGGGCTGTGCGCAGGGCCCGGAGCCAGGCCAGAGACGGGCGGGACAACGTTTTACCACACGAGTTTATTTTAAATAAAACTTAACACAGATGCAGGCTTCGCAACCGGGGTGACGGACCAGACAAGCGATGCAACGGGGAGAGGATGGCCAGGGCAGGCGCTGCGTGCCGCTCTCGGCAAACCCACCCCAGCGCCCCGTGGGGCGGGAGACCCGGACCCGGACGTCCTCGGTGGCCATGGGCGAGAGGAGGGGGTCCCACAGCGGGGAGAGGGGCGCTGCCAGCCCCACAGTGGGGACAGGCTCCCGCTCCGGGCTACTCTGTCCCGGCCCATGGTGGCCAGGGCCGCCCCCCACCCCGCTGCCTGCATCTGCCCGAGCAGGCGGGCGGCCGTGGTGTCAGCCGGGCTGCGGTTTCTTTTTCGTCTTCCCGGGAACCTGAAGCAACACCTCCCTCCTCCCAGCTGCGTCCTCCCCGCAGGCTGCCGGGCGGGCACCGACCCCCGTGCAGTGGTCCCAGGGCCACCGGCTCCAGCCCCCGTCCCCGGGCGGCGGGGCTGGCAGGGCGCAGGCGGCGCGTGCCACTCCAAGGACTCACTCTTTCCCTCTCGCTCTCACACCGCAGGGCAGGCGGGGATACCGGGGCGGCTGCGGCACTCGCACCGGAGGGGACAACGGAAATAAATATGGGGTGGGGGTGGCGAGGGCCGAGCCCCGGGCACGGTGGCCAGAGCCCGTCCCCACCCCCCCAAGCCCCCGGCGTAGGCACAGCCGTGCTCCTCCGTGGATGGACATCTATTTATTATGGAGACAGTGGCTTCCCACCGGAGCTGCTGGACGCCGAGGCCGTGGGCTCGGCTGCCGGAGACCGTGATGGCGTGTGACAGTGCAGGGCGAGGCGCACAGGCTCAGACCTCGAATGTCTATGGTGGGGGAACGGCGCGGGGCGGCGCGGGGCGCGGGAGCGTGCCGGGGCTAGTACTCATCCTGGTCCTCTGGCTGCTGCTCCTCCAGCTCGTCATCCTCCGGCGGGGCGAAGCCCTCCTGGCAGGGGGGCACGGCCGGCCATCAGCACAGGGATCGTGTAGGGTGGGCGCTCCCGCTCCCGCCTCATCCCCACGGCCCCTCCCGGCACGGTGCAAGGGCCTTGGCAAAGCCCAAACCGCCCCCCCCAGGCACCCCAGGGAGCAAACGAGGCCGGGGGCAGCCGTGGGGAAGGGGGGGTCTCATCCCAGGGAAGCCCAGAGAGAGCAGGCGAGGGTCTGGGGGCACCGGCAGCAGGGTCCCGGCAGTGGTGCCCAGCCCTCACCTCCGTGGCGTAGAGGACGCTGACGATGCCGGTGATGATGGGGCTGTTCTCGTTCTCGTGCTCCTGGCAGATCAGCTCGATGTCCCGCAGTTTGCTGAAGTAGAAATCCCGCTCCTTCTCCAGCCCGTCCACCGTCAGCTTCAGGTCCATCAGCTGCGGGGGGGCCAGAGCCTTCAGCCCCAGGCCGGGAGGGAGCCGCTCCCCGGCACCCGGGGGGGGCTCGGCACCATCCCCTCCCTCCCGCGCCGGGGCGTCCCCCGGCTCTGCCGACAGCCGGGCGCTGGCCGGGGCCCTGCCTACCTGCTGGTTCAGCTCCAGGATCTGCGCATCGGCCTCGGTGCCCCCGTTGCGGGCCGCGGGGGAGTTTTTCCGGAGGATGCTGCTGGGGACGTTGCTGAGGCGGGCCGGGTTCGGCGTGTTCTTGGGGCCGGTGGGAGAGGTCCTCTGGGGGACTTGACAGCAGACGGGGACCAACGGGTTAATGCCGGCCCGGGGGGGCTGCCGGTGGGGACCCCCCCCTGCATCGTGCGGGGCGGCAGGGGCCAGGAGGCAGCAGCAGGCAGCAAGGGCAGGCAGAGCGCTTGGGGCTGAGCCGCGACTCCGGGCTGTCCTGCCCTCAGCCTCCCCCCCTGCCTCAGTTTCCCCTGGCAGATCTCGCCCCCAGCCCGCCTCGAGGGGTGCTCGCGGCCCGGCCGGGCTTTGCCGCAGGATGGGGGGGGTTCAGCCTTTGAGACGCTCCGGTGGGGCCGGCACAGGGAGCCCACCATGCCCACGGAGCATCACCGGCGGCCGGGAGCAGCCTGGCTGCACGGCGGCACTCGGGCACCGCGGCGGCAGGGCACAGGGTGGCTGGCAGCCATGGGGGGGGGCCTGGGGGGGCCAAACCGCCCCCGGACCCGTGGAGGCAGCCGAGCCCTGCCCCGCTCCCCGCGGGTCCCTCCGTCGCCCCCTCGGCCCTGGGTGTCCCTGCAGACCCGCTCGGCCCCCCCGGTCGCAGGCAGGCAGGCAGCAGAGCGGGGCGCAGGCAGGGGCGGTGGGGCGCGGGGGGACGCCTGGCCGCGGCCAGAGCGACGTGGGGCGCGGGAGGCCGGGCGGGGGGGCGGGGGGCAGACATTACCTGCAGTGCCAATGGGTTTCTTGGGTTTGTTGAAGATGTGATCACCTGGGTTTGGGGGGGGCGCGACGTCCTGGCCCTGCCGCGCCAGCAGCGGGTTGTACTCCTTCCCGTCGTAGTTGGCGTCGAAGAACTTCTTAAACCACTGGATGAACTCGAAGTTGTCCTGGAACTTGCCCTTCACCAGCCTCTCCACCGCGATGATCTGGGGGGGACACACAGAGGGGCTGGCGGGGCTGCCCTCCCGGCACGGCCCCCGTCCCGCCGCGGCCTCCGTCCCGCCGCGGCCCCCCCGCCCATGGACCTACTTTGTCCACTCCCATCTTCTTGAAGGCGGCCTGCAGCACCTTGAAGTTGTGGATGTACTCGTGCTCCAGCTTGGCCTGGAACTTCACCTTCCGCAGGTGGACGCAGCCGGGGAACAGCATGTCCATGAACTGGCAGTAGGCAGCCCCTGCGCCGGGCCCACACCGCGGCGTCAGGGGGGGCCGGCGGCACCCCGCCGCCCTCCCTGTCCCCCCGCCCCAGGCTGGGGACCCGCGCCCCACCTGAGCAGAGCTGCTCGATCTTGGTGTAGTTGAGCTGGAGGGAGTCGTTGACCCAGGCGAGCATGTCGTGGCGGCTCAGGTTCTCGCTGGTCACCGACGTCGAGTACACATTGACGGCCATGCCCCAGCTGCCGAGAGACGGGCGTCACGCCGGCGCCGCCACCCCGGTGTGCCCCCCGCCCCGGTGCTGCGCCCCCCCCAGCCCAGCCCCGCTCCATGCTGGGGGCAGCAGGACTCAGGGTGCCCGTCCCACCCGGACTCCGGCACCGGGGGACGCCGGGGCCAGGCTGCCACGGTGCAGCCCACGAGACCCCCCTCGGCTGCGCCCCCCGGTATGGGGGGTGGCATGAGGGTCCCTGGCAGCCCCGTGGTGTCCCACCCGGCCAGGCAGACCCCAGCCCCGAGCAGGGGCACCCCGGTGGGGGCCACAGGGTCACGGGGTGCTGCTGGGAGCGGGGCCCACTGCAGGAGACGGATGTGGCGCAGGATGCGGCTCACGGGCAGGGGGTCCCGGGGGGATGCCGGCACTGCCCCTGCGCCGGGCCGCAGCTCCTTCCCTGCGTGTGGCCACGGGGCTCCCGGGGGCTGCCGCCGGCCCATAAGCAGCTTGTGGCCCCCCCTTCCAGCCCTCGCTGGCTGCCTAATCTGCCGGGGCCGGGATCGGGGTCCATTAGAGCAGGGCTTAGAGGGGCAACATCTGCCGGCCGGCACGGCCGCAAACCCGCGCCCAGATGGTGGAGGGCTCTGCCCTGGCACTGCGGGAGCGGAGACCCCGCAGCCGCGGCACGGCGAAGCGCCAGGGAACCGTGCCACAGAGCTGGGGGGGGGGCACTGAGACACCGTCCCGCCGGCTCCCACCGAACGCTTTGGAGAAGGGACCATCCCCGCTGCAAGAGTGGGGTCTCTGTCCTGTTGCCCCCTCCCCGAGAGCAGGGGGCCCCATCCCACCCCGCTGCCCCAGCGCCTCCCCCCGTGCCCCCCCGCAGAGCGGCAGCGTTAATCCGCTTCCCCTCTCCCCGGGGCTCAGGCCCAGCTGCCAGCCGGGGGCTCGGGGGGGCCCCCAGCATCGCGTGGGGCTGGCGAGGGGGGGCATTGCCTGCACCCTGGGCCTGGGGGGGGAACCGTGCAGGACCCCCTGTCCCCCAGCAGATGGGGGCCCTGGGTGCAACGGTGGGGTGGCCGTGGGGTGCTGCACCCCGGGGTGCTGCCACCTCCCAGGGTGCCCACTTGCGAGGTGGCCACAGCCCCCCCAACTCGCAGCCTCGGTGCTGCCGTGACTCAGCACCGGCGATGCTGGCCCCGGTGCAGCCACGCGCCCCGTCCGGTTGAACCGCCCCCGGCAGCCGAGCCAGCCTGTCCCCCGGCTGGAGCCGGGACCCCCAGCACCCCGTCCCATCCCACCCTGCACAGTGCCATGTCGTCGGCACGCAGCGGGGGTGTCGGTATTTTTAGCCGCCGGAGCAGCTGGAAACGAGGCCCCTGCGGCCACCGCCAGCCCCCGAGCCCCCAGCAGCCCCTGGCATGGCGTGGTGGGCACCGTCCCACTCTCCGGCGGCCGGCGAGGACCGAAGCCACCCATCGTGCCGGCCGCAGCACCTGTCCAAACAGCCTAATGCCGCCCGGCGCTGGCTGGGGTGCGGGCAGGGGTCCCCTCCCTCCAGCAGCGCCGAGCTGAGTCATGCGCGGCGCAGAGCCAGAGCCACGCGCACTGCGGTGCAGCCGCCGCGGTGCAGCCGGGAAAGCAGCGGCACTTGCCCGCTGCCGGGGTGGGCAGGGGGCCGGCAGGCACGGGGGGCTGCTGCGGGGTGGGGGGCTGCCTGCCCGCCCCGGCGAGGAGCCGGCGGCCAGCTGACCCCCCCATCGCTGCCCTTGCCCGAAATAGCCGGGAGCAGCTGCCAGCACCCTGCGCACACGGCAGAGCCGGAGCGGGGCTGGGCTGGGTGCCGGAGCCTTCCTGGCAGGATCCAGCCGCCACACCGAGCCACGGGGGCCAGGTCTCACCCCGCTCAAGTCGAGGGGGATGCACGGCACCCAGACCCGGCACGCGGCTCTCCTGCCTCTCCCGGCACACCGCCCATGGGGAGCACGCCATGGGGAGCACGCCGTGGGATGGGGTGCAAGATGCAGTATGGGGCACGCGCTGCAGTATGGGGCACGCACTGCTGGCACCGGGGTGGGGGCACAGACCCACAAGCGAGCCCCCCCAGCCCCTACCACAGCCCCGCACGTGGGTGCGGGATGCTCTGCACCGTCGGGTCTGCAGGGACCCTTCCCGCACCGCAGCCGGGGGGGCTGGGTGGGCAGCCCCCCGCCAGGGACGCTCCCCGGCAGGCGAGGCAGTGCAGAGCGCACCCCCTGAGTGGGGCTGGCCCGAGGACGCCCTCCCCGCGCGGCTCCGGGCGCGGTGCCGCCCCCAACGCTGTCCCAGCGCCGTCACCAGCGGGGTGCAGCCCCGGCAGAAACCTCGGCTGCTCCCGGGCGAGGGCTGGGCCCGGCACCTTCCTCATCACCTCGCCCCACGCGGCTCCCCACGGGCAGGCGACACACCCGCGCCCCCACCCCTCGCCACCCGGGATTTCCACACGCTTCCCGGCAAGCTGCCAGGCGTTGGTGCCTCGCACCTGTGTGCGGCCCCGGCTTCCCCTTTGCCAAAGCAAGCCGAGGCCCGTGCCGGCAGCCGCAGGGATGGGTTTCACAGCGGGATGAATTCAGGTGTCACCGTGCCAGCCACTCCCTGGCGTGCCGCCGCCAGCCGCACCCTGACTCCTGCGCATGCCACCGCATAGGCAAGCCCGGCGGGGAGCACCCTGACCCCGCTCCGGCACGCGGCACTGCCAAGTACCGGCAGGCCCTGGCCCCAAGCAGCTGGTGGTGAGGCGGGGCAGCCGGAGATGCTGGCACTGCAAGGGGACGCTCACCGGGGCGTGCGGTGCCACCCAGCTCATTTCCACCCTCTGAAATGCCACGCCGGGCTTCAAAGCCCTCCTCCGCAGCGCCGAGCACGCCCCGGCATAATGACAGGGAAGCCCCGCTGCCCGCCCCAGCCCCGACGCCGGGTGACGGACGCACCCCAGGCAGAGAGCCTCCGGCCCAGCCGGTTGACACGCTGCCTCTGCCCCAGCTCTTGCAAAAAAAGAAGAAAAAAAAAAAAGAATTTAGCCCCAATTCCCAGCAAGCCCTGGGGAGAGGAGCTGTTCCGGCGCAGGGCTCGGCACATGGCTGCCTCGGCGCTGGGCAAGTGCCGTCCCGGCTCTGCAGGCACTGGGTCCCCAGGGAGCAGCGGCTGGCTTGGCAGCGCGGCTCCCGCCGGCTGCCCTTGATGCTGGCCGTGCTTCCGCCGTGCAGGCAGGCTGCAGGCAGCGGCAGTGCGGGGGCATGCGGGGTCCGGGGCGCAGCCCCCGCCATGCACGGCAGCCCCCCCGCCGCCTGCGCAGGGTGCCTGGGGCTGCGCCCGGCCAGCCGCGCTGACGGGGCAGGAGGGACGCTTACCGCTGCATTTTAATTGTCCGGCCGCCGAGCTGCTAATCAAGGCCCAACGGCGAACAAAACACTCGGGCGCGTGTCTCTGCCCCGTCCTGCCGGCACTGCCGGGGCGCGGAGAGGTCGTCCAGCCCGGCTCCTCGCGCCGATGGCAGGCACCTGCGTCCCACGCCGCAGCCCTCGCCAGGCTGGGGCCGGCGCGCTCTGGCCAAACAAAGCGGGAGGAGAATGAGGCCGGCGGCTGTGCCGGACGTGTTTGCTCAGCACCGGGGCGGCGGTGCCAGTGCCGGCTGCCAAGGCCAGGCACCGACTGTGCGCCACTGCGGCTGCCCGGGAGCTGGACAGGCAGTGCTGCCCGCCGAGGCCGCGGGTCGGTGCCGGCCCCTTGCTGCCTGCACCGGCCCGGCAGCACCGCCACGCCGGGGCGAGCTGGGCTGCTGCGACTCGCGGCTTCTATTTTGGGAGCCGTACCGGTGGCTTCTCAAGTGACAAATAGGCGAGGGGGGTGGCAGACAACCCAGCGTGGGCTGAGCGCGGCGCGGAGCCGCTGCGGTGCTGGCCGGCTGATCTGGCAGCTGGCAGGCAGCTCCTGGCAGCGGGCAGGGTCGCCCAGGTGCTGGCAGGGGTGGCCACTCGCCCCCGTCCCCCCGGCCACTGCAGACGTCTCCCCCATCGCTGACCCTGAGGAGAGTCCCCGTGCCGTGCCATGCCACGGCGGAGCCCATGTGTGGCAGATGGTTTTGCCCGGGCGCAGGCAGCACCCAGCTCCTCACTGGGTCCGTCCCCCGGCACCTTTCCCGTTTTCCTGGCTCTTTAGCAGGCAGCAGCGCCTGTCCCAGCCCGCGGTGAGAGAACCCGGCCGCTCGCACGCTGGAGCTCGTGGCACGTGATGGTGGCACTCGATGTAGCCGTGGCACCCGGTGCCGGGCCGATGGGGACACGGGTGAGCACGGGCAGGGTGCCTCGGCCTCACGGGTGCCCCGCCTGCCTCGCTCTCGCTAACCTAAATAACTTGAAATAGCAGCGGCAGGAGCATGTGCAGAGTGCGGTGCCGCCGGCAGCGCCTCCCACCGCGCCTGCTCCCCCCTCGCCGGCATCCTTATCCTGCACAGCATCCCTGAAATATTAATGCCGAGTGCCTTTTGATGATTCAAATTGGGTGGTTGTCAGCGCCGGTGCGGGGAGAGCCGCTCATCGGCACCCCCCGGCACGGGTAGGGGCAGGGGATGTCCTGTTGTCCACCCGTGCCGGCAGGCCCGTGCCGCGGCAGTGTCCCCCGGCCAGGCAGCCCCTCGAGGGGAGGCCCAACATGCTCCGGCCACGCCAGCGCACCCGCGCTGCTCACCGGGGAGAGCTGTCCCTCGCCCCGTCCCCACGCGCGTGACGGGAAGGAGCCACCGTGGCGGCACCCGACGTCCCCGGGGAGCCCCAGCCCGGCGTCCCTCGGCTCCCAGTCACACCGTGGGACCGGAGGTCTCAGGGTGGCACCGGGGTCTGCGCACCCCACACCGCGGCTTTGGGGACCTGCTCTTCCCCATGGGGTGAGAAGGTCGTCGGCCGGAGACGGGGCTGGGTGTCCCCCGGGGACGGCGGAGGGGAGCACCGGGAAGGGCACCGTTCCCCCCATCCCGACACGCACCGGAGCGGGCACCGTTCGCTGCTTGCGCTGCCGTCCCGCCCGTGAAGGGCTCCCTGCGCCCCGCCGGGCCCCGCCGTGGCACCGTGCCGCCGCCGTCGCTGCCACGAGGACGAGGGAGGAGAGCGTGTCGCGCTTCGGCAGGTCACGGCCGCGGCCGCCCCGCCGTCCTGGGCCGCTCCGGCCAAGCCGGTGCCACCCAACCTCTGCCCGCCCGTCCCGGGAGCATCGCCCCGCACCGGCACCCCGCTGCCCGCGGGACGGGACCGGCAGCACCGGCCCTGCCTGACCATCGCCAAGCCCGCAGCCGGCGGCCACCGGGGCCCGGCGGAGCCGCTGGGCCCGGGGGTCTCCCCGGCTGACGCCCAGGCGCTGGTGATGCCCGGTAACGGGCGCTGACACCCGGTGATGCCCGGTAACCGGCGCGGATGCCCGGTAACCGGCGCTGACGCCCGGTGATGCCCCGTAACGGGCCCCGACGGCCGGTAACCGGCGTTGCGCGGTGCCGGGCAGCCCCACCGGGGCCGGGACTACAGCTCCCGGCGTGCCGTGCCGTGCCGTGCCGTGCCGTGCCGTGCCGTGCCGTGCCGGGGCCCTGCGGGAGACGCAGCCGGGGCGCAGGGGCGGCCGCCGCTGAGTCAGGCCGGACCCCGCCGCCACCGGCACGGGCCTGCGGCCCCGGTGCCGTTCCCCCCCCGCGGGCGCTCCATCCCCGCGCCCCCCCACCTGTCACGGCCGCTCCGTCCCCGGGGGCCGCGGGCGGACACCCCCCCCCCCGCCCGGCCGCGGCCGCTCCATCAGCCGAGGCCCCGGCGGCCCCCCCCGGCCCGGTCCCGGGGGGCGGCGCCGGCCGGTGCCGGGATGCGGGCGATGGCGGCGGCGCGGGGCCGTCCGGTCCCTCCCCGCCCCTCCCCGCGGTGCCGGCCCGCACTCACCGCGCTCGGGCCGCGGCCGCTGCGGCCGCCGCTCCGCTCCCTCCGCACCGCGCCGGGCTCGCCGGGACCGGGCCGGGACCGCACGGGCCGCCCGCGCATGCGCCGCCGCCGCCGCCGCCGCCGCCGCCGCCGCCTCCCCTCCCCGCGGGCGGGACCGGCCCCTGCTCCGCCCCGCCCTCCGCCGCCATGGCAACCGGGCGGGGGACACGCCCCCTCCCGGCGCCCTGGCAACGCCGGCCGCGGCCCCGCCTCCCCCACAGCGCCCCCTGGGGGCGGGCGGCGGCGGCCTCCGCACCGCCGGGAGCCCGGGACCCCCCCGGGACCCCCCCGGGACCGCCCCCCGGAGCCCCCGAGCCCGAGAGTCCCCTGCGACGTTCGGGACCCTCCCTGTAGCCCGGGGGCCCGCTGAGCCCCCCGGACCCCCGTGACACCCCTAAGAGACCCCCGCGGCTCCCAGGACCCCCCCGGGACCCCCCGGGACCCCTGAGATGATGGGACCGGTGCAGCGTCCCCCCCTCCCCGGACCCTGCGCGTCCCCCTCTTCCCCACACCCCTCGCACCCCCCCTGCGCCCCATCCCTGTCCTACAGCCCCCCAAAATCCCACCGCCGCCCCATCCCCGCCTTGCAGCCCCCCTGCACCCATGGGTGCGTTCCTGCAACCGAGCGGCACACGCGGCCACACGCGTGTGCCCTCGCCCTCCCGCTGCGGAGGTGCGTGACCGGCATGGCCGCCTGCGGCGGTGCTGCCGGGGTGCCCTGGGCCGGCTCCGTGTCCCCATGCGTCCCCACGTCCCCGCGGCATGGCCGTGGACGCTCCCAGCATCCTCCTGGGTCCCGCTCGCCCCCGGTGCCGCAGCCGTGGGGACACGGCCCGGTGGCCGCAGGCCGGATCCGGTGCCGCCGTGGCGGCCCGCGTGCCAGCGGCTCAGCCCCGGGGCATCCCACAGGGATTGGGGCTGAGCCGACACGTCTGTGCCCGCACACGTGTGCCCTCGCACACGCGTGTCCGCGCACCTGCCCCCCAGCACCCAGCCGCGCTCGGGGGGGGGTGTGAGCCCCCCGCCCTGGGAGCCCTGCCCCGGCCGGGGACACCCTCCCGAGGGGCAGCGCGGTGGGGGGCTGACGGCCGGCCGGACCCCCCCCCAGCCCGGACCCCCCGCCATCCCCCCCCAAGCAGGCGTCGAGGCCGAGCGCTGTGAGAACGGTCTTTAATGAGCAAACAGAAACGTACCGCGGGTTCCTAAAACGGCCAATATGCAACTACCCGGGGGCGGGCAGGGCCCCCGCGCCGGGCTGCGCCCCCCCGGCCCCCCCACACCTACAGGGACCACCTAGGGGACAAGTGCACAAGGAACAACTCATCACATCTGACACGACCCCGGGGGACGGCGGGGGGGGAGCGAGGGGCGCCCGCCGCGTAGCACCAGTGCGTGGCTGGGGGGCGGGGGGACGGGGACCCCGCTCTGCCGGGGCCACGCGCACCCGGACCCGCACCCCACCGGCTCCCGCCGCGGGCGCAGGAGCATCGCCGTCAGCCCTCGCGGCGGGGCAGGGGCGAGGGGTGCTCCCGGCGGGGCGTGAAAGAGGCGGCCGCCGTCGCGCGGGCGCATGCACGGGTGCAGACACCTGCGAGGGGTTCGCGGCTGCACGCGCGTGTGCGGCGAACGTCTCGCTGGGACCACGCGCGGCGCAACGTGTGCCTGCCGGCACCGTGCATGGAGGGGTGTGCGCCGGCGTGCACGCGCGTGCCGTGGGCACCTCGCTGAGACCACGCGGGGTGCGACGCATGCGTGTGCGCACACGCGGGGCGGTGAGGAGCCTGCCGGCACTTCGCACGGAGAGATGCACGCCTGCGTGCCGGCGGGCGGCTGCCGTCGCCGCGCTCGTGTGTGCGACACCGCTCGCCGCCGGGGCGTGGGAAGGGCTGACGCGTCCCGTGTGGGGCCGGGGCGGGAGAGGAGGGGGGGCGGGAGGGGGAGCAGGGGTGGGGGGCAGCCCGGGGGTGGGAAGGGCGGAGGGGGTGGGGGTCCCTGCTTCTCCCCTAACGCTAGTGACACAAACCACTTCGGAGTATTTCCACGTGATGCACAAACAAGTCAAAAATTCACTGATCCAAACCCAACGTGCAAACAGAAAAGGGGGGGGCAGGCCCACCCGCTGCCCCCGTCCCCTCCCGCCGGCCAGGCCGCGGCCCCCCGGCCCCCGCGCACGGCTGCCGGCTGACGCCGCCGGCACGGCCCCGCGGGCGAGCCGGGGGCCAGGCAGGGCCCCCCCGCTGCGAGGGGAGCCCCGCCGGAGCCGGGGTCCCGGGGGGGACGGCGTGGGGCCGGCGCCTGGTCCTCAGTTGGGGGACAGGTCCCCGGCTCTACCAAATGCCGCTCGACCGGCCTCCGGGGGGAGCGAGAATCCGGGCCGAAGCTCGCTTTGGAACGTGGTCATCGATCTGAGAACCTGCCGGACAGAGGGACGGACAGGCGTCAGGGCCACCGGCGCTGGGGCGAGAGCCCGACGGCCACCCCGGCACCCCCAGCCCTCCGCCGGCACCCTGGGGACAGCGGGTGCTCCGTGTCCCCCCGGCTCCCCCACAGTCCCGTTGCCACTGCGGCTGTGCCACACGCGCGCCGGAGCGCCGGTGCCTCGTGCAGCACCGGCTGCGCTGGGACTGACGCTCGCAACCCCCCAGGCCCCAGCGTCCCACGCCGGGGGTCAGAGTGGCCGTGGCCCCGCCGGGAGCACCGAGCGGGGTGCCGGCAGGGAGCATCGCCCGAGGCTGCCAACCCCGGCACGGCCAGCACTGAGCCACGGCGCGCACAGGCAGCACGGAGCATCGTGGCTGAGGGAGCAGGATGCGACCGGCCCCACTCCCGCCCGAGCACACCACGCGCCTCCGTCCTGTCTGGCACAGGGCAGCGCCGTGGCAGCTGCGGGAAGCGACGGCGCGTGCCCACCGAAGCCGTGGGGATGCTCCCCATCCCTCCGGTCCCACTCCCGGGGACAAAGGCTCTCGCCGGGGCCAAACACAACGCATGCGCCGGTTCAGTCCTGCCCGCCCCGGCCCCACGGCCGCCCCCTGCCCGGCACGGACCCCCACCAGGCGCAGCCACGCGACGGACGGTGCATGGAGGGACGGGCGAGGGCCGGCGGGGCTGTGGGGCTGGGGAAGGGGTCGGCTCCCTAATCTGCTGCGGGAGCACCGGGGCAGTGCGGCCGCCTGCCCGGGAGAAGGGGGGGGCACCCTGGGGTGGTGAGCGCCCGGCCGGTGCCGGAGAGCTGCCGGGTACGGGGCTGCCGGCGAGCCCCAGGCGGGGCTGCATGCGGGGCGGGGGCTGCCGGGACCCTCGCTGCGGCCCCGCTCTTACCGGACAGGCTGAAGCTGGACTCGTGGAGGTCCCTCATGCCCCCGTGTCGCGTGGCGGGCCGGGTGGGCGTATCGGCCAGGGGTGTCCCCGTCTCTTTTTTCCCGGCATGCACAACCACGGCCACGTCCCCCAGGTACGGGGTGCGATCCACACCCCGCAGCTTTAAACTCTGCCGAAGGGAAAGAAAAGCAGAGAGAGCATCAGCCCGGGCGGCACCGCGCCGCGGCGGGCGGGGGGCTGCGGCCGGGGCCTGGGGGGAGCGCGGGGGTGCCCTGCGGTGCGAGCGGGGTTAGGGGTGCCACTGCCTTACAGCGGGATGTGGATCAGCAGGGTGCGGGGGGGAAGGAAGGGGGCCAGGGCATGCTGCGGCTGGGGAGGGGGCTGCGGTGTGGGGAGGGGGACAGCCGGGGAGGAGAGGCACCGAGCGGGATGCTGGCCCGGCTGCGGGGCTCCCGGTGCAGGAGGTGCCGGGGCAGAGCGAGGCGGGTGACCCCGGCGGCGCAGCCCCTCGCCCCCGTCCCCTGGGTGATGCCAAGCGACCCCCCCGCAGCGAGGCGCAGGCGAGCGCTCAGAGCAGCCAGAGCAGGCAGGCGATGCCCCGTGCAGACGCAGCGGCAGGACCCTGTCCCGCAGCCCCCCGGCCGCACACGGCTCCAGCCGGGCATCCCGGCGCTGGGCAGCGGCTCCCAGCTCCCCGGGACGGTGCCGGGGCCCCCCGTCCGGCCCCTTCCCTCGCAGCATCGGCACCATGTCGAGCCCCCCAGCGCATCCCCCACGGCCGGGCAGGGGCTGGCGAAAGGCGCGGAGGGCACGGAGGGGTCCCCGGTGCCAGGGTCTGCCAGAGCTCCTGGGTGCCGTGCCGGGACAGCCCTGGGGACCCGCGAGGGCAGAGGGGGACGGCGGGGTGGTGGCCGTGCCCCTCGCCACAGCGGGTCAGCAATGGGGTGCCGGGCCAGCGCCGCAGGACGGTGGCACCGGGGGGGGGGCAGAGAGGAGGAGAGGGGCTTCTGCAGCCCCACATGGGCGAGAGCTGCCCTGCGGCCCAGGGGGGCACATGCCCCGGGGTCCCCTCCTGTCCCAGCCACGCGTCCCGGCCCCGGCGCACGTGGGGTCACCGTCAGCTGTGAGGCCGCCTCGGGGGGCTGCAGAGGGGGGACCCGGCCAAGGGCAGGGAGCCCGGGACGGCGGGACGCAGGGGGCCCCGACGCTTGGCACGCGCTCGCACACGTGTCAGGACGACTGCCAGCCACAGCAGTGCGACCGTCCCCAAACCCTCCGCACCGCCGGCAACCGGGTAAGGGCCCAGGGAAGGGCAGGAGCTGGGGGGGTCCTCCATCGTGTGCCCACCCGCAGGGACCCCACCACCGGCGCTTGCCCCCGGCCAGGCGCTGCTGCTGCCATCCTCCCCCGTCCCCGGCACGAGGCACGCTGCGCTCCCGCCGCGCGATGCTCCAGGGTGGTACCGACCGCGGCACGGTGTGGCACCGGGGCAGCATGGCACTAGGCGGCACAGATCTGTCCTCCCAGCACCGGCAGCTTTGACCCACACTGCTGGCACCACCGCGGCCACTGTCTCCCTTGCCCCCTCCAGCAGCCGGGAGCCAGACACGGCGCAGCCCTGGCCCACACCGCGGCACAGCACCGGCGCGGCGCCCGCCACCCCCGTACCTTCTCCCGCTGCACCAGCTTCTTGTAGACGGAGTCTGGGAAGGAGCGGAGTGGGCAGAACTTGCCGGTGCCCTCGGCGCACATGAAGACACCGTTCTCGTAGACCACGCGCCCGCGGCTGATGGTGACCAGGGGCACCCCGTGGCACCGCATGTTCTCGTACAGGTTGATGTCCCCCCCCTGCACCTGGGTGCTGGCCGAGATGGTCCTGGGTGGGGGGACGGGGCGGTGAGCGGGCACCCAGCGGCACGGGAAGCCCCCTCCCTTGCCCCCCTCCGGCTGCACCTACTTGGTGGCTTCGGGGTCCCAGACCACGACGTCGGCATCAGCCCCGGGGATGATCCGTCCCTTGCGGGGGTACAGGTTGTGGATCTTGGCGGCGTTGGAGCTGGTCACGGCCACGAAGCGGTTCTCATCCATCTTGCCCCCGACCTGCCGCCGGAGCCGGGGGTCGAGGATGTGCCGGGCTGCATCCCGCCCCAGCCCCACAGCGCTGCCCAGCTGCCTGCACCCCGTCCCTCGCGCCCTGTGCTGCCCCCCCAAACCCCCCCAACACCGCGGGGGTGCTGCTGGGGCTGTGCCCCTTGCTGGCACCCACCGGGTTGCACCGGGAAGCACCTCGCCCGCCCCCATGCCGAAGGGCAAACCCCCTCACGGGACGTCCCGTGGGACCCGGGGAAAGCGCCCTCCCGCCCCAAAGCTGGGGCCAGCTCTCCCGGGGGTGCCTGTGGGCAGGGGAGGGGTGCGGGACCCCGTACCACGCCTCGCTCCCAGATGATGTTCATGCGGTCCTGCACGCCGCTGACGCCGTGGGGGATCTTGGTGAAGTCCTCCTTGCCCATGGCTTTCTGCTTGGTGCTGAAGGGCCGGTGGTCGGAGGCCACGATGTTCAGCGTGTCGCTGCGGGAGGACGGGGCAGCGCTGCTGATGGCACGGCCGGGGCGGCTCGGCCACAGGGACGGGTGCCTGGGGACCTCAGCGCCCATGCAGTGGGGTGCCCAGGGAGCTCAGCACCCAGGGAGCAGGGTGCCTGGGGAGCGGGGCATCCACGCAGCGGGGTGCCCGAGGAGCTCAGTGCCTCGAGAGCGGGGTGCCCGGGGAGCAGAGTGCCCAGGGAATGGGGCATCCATGCAGTGGGGAGCTCGGGGAGCTCGGCGCTTGGGGAGCTCGGTGCCTGGGGAGTGGGACACCCACACAGTGGGGTACCCGGGGAGCTCAGCGCCCGGGGAGCTCAGCGCCAAGAGGGACAGTGTGTCCAGGGAACGGAGCACCCATGCAGTGAGGTGCCCAGGGAGCTCGGCACCTAGGGAGCAGGGGTGCCCAGGGAGTGGGGCACCTGTGCAGTGGGGTGCCTGGGGAGTGGGGCACCCAGCATCCCAGGTGCTCAGCGAGTGCTCGGAAAGCGCAGCACCCACAGAGCGAGGCCCCGAGGGAGCACAGTGTCTGGGAAGTGAGGCGCCCAGAGAGCCCGGTGCTCAAGAAGTGAGGTGCAGGGGACTTGGGGTGCCTGGGGGCTAGCCCAAGGAGGGGGGTGCCCAAAGGATGGGGTGTCTGGAGAGCACAGCACCAGGGGAGCAGGGTGCCTGGGGAGCAGGGTGCCAGGAACGCCTGGTGCTGGGGTGACAGGGCGGCCGGATGGCGTGGCACCCGGGAGCAGGACGCCTGGGCATGCCGGACACCAGGGATGCCGAGAGAGAACCGGCAAGCGTGGCAGCTGGGAAGGGGGTGCCCGGCCCGCAGGGAGGGGTGCCCAGGGCGCGGGGTGCCTGGGGTGCCTCACTTGGCGAGCAGGCTCATGAGGTAGGCAGAGGTGTTGGTGTCCAGGCGCAGCGGCGGCACGGTGACGTAGGCGGCGGCGTGGAACCAGTCCTGGTGGTAGTAGTGCAGCCCGGTGAGTGTGGCATGCGCCGTGGTCGTCTCCGCGTACACCACCTTCCCTGCCGGGGCAGAGGCACACGCGTGGGGCTGGGGGCAGCGGGGTGGGTGTGCAAGGGAGGGGTGTGCACGGGCAAGTGTGCAAGGGGCATGCGTGTGCCTCCGTCTGGGCATGAGCCCCGTGTCCACACGTGTGCCCCTGTGTGCATGTGTGCTCACGCCTGTGTCCCGTGTCTGTGCGAACAGAGATGCGGGTGCCCGGTGGCTGTGGGCCCACCTGTGTCACGCATGTCCGAGGGCACGTCCCCACATGCACACACGTGCTCCTGTGCCCGTGTGTCTGTTCCTGCCTGCATCCCTGTCCACGCAAGAGCCCACGTGTCTCTGCACGTCCACAGCCCCGTGCCTCCCATGCCGTGCACGTCCACGCCTCTGCACGTGACACGGCCCTGCACGCACCCGTGTCCGTGTCCCTTCAAGCCCATGACCTTCCCCGGCGCCCACATTCACCCTGCGTATGGCCCGTGTCTGCGGGTGTGTCCGTGTCCACGCGTGTGCCCCTGTCCACGCGTGTTGTGTCGGTGCGTGCCCCGTCCCTCTCCGTCCCCCATGTCTGCGGCCCCGCACGGGCTCACGCCTGCGTGTACACACCCCTCCGCGTGTGCCCCGGCGCCTCTGCCCATGTCCCTGCGTGTCCCCGTGTCCCTTCGTGCCCCCGTGTCCCTGCGTGTGCCCACGCGTGTAGGAGCCTCCCGTGCAGAGACAGTCCGCACCGCAGGGGGCGGAGCTACGGAGTAAGGGGGCGGAGCTACGGAGTAAGGGGGCGGAGCCGGGGTACCAAGAGCAGGGGCGGCGCTAGAGGCAGGGGCGGAGCTAAGGGCTATTCTACTGTAGGGGGCGGAGCTACAAGGCAGGAGAGCCAGGGGCTCCCGCTGCAGAGGGCGTGGCCAGCGGACAGGGGCGTGGCCAGCGGAAGGGTGGGCGGGGCCAGCGGAAGGGTGGGCGGGGCCAGCGGAAGGGTGGGCGGGGCCAGAGGGCTCCCACCACATGGCCACGATCCTGGGGTGGGGGGAGATGGAGGCTTTGCCCCAGTGGGGCCAGACCCCCCCCCTGCCCCACACCGAGTCCGGGCCCCACGGGGGTCCACGTCCCAGCCCGGGGCGGGGGGCCACGTCCTGCCCCGGGTCGGGGGGCCCACCCGAGCCCCCTACCTTGCATCTTGGCAGCGGCGACGACGTCCCCTGCGGACATGCTGGAGACGTTCACCAGATAGACGGGGCAGTGGGTCTGCGGAGAGGGGGTCAGTGTCACCGTCCCCGCAGCGCCCCGGCTCCACAGGGGGGTCCCCGCGCCCCTACCGGGGCGCGGGGACCCCCCCGTGGAACCGGGGCGCCCAGCCCCAGATGCAGCAAGGGGGGATGCCCAGCGCGGTCCGGCACGGCCATGTGCCGCACGCCCAGCTTGCTCGGGGGGACCCTGGCACGGACCCTCAGCCGCTCGGCTCAGGACCACTCACCCTGTTGGCAATGGTGATGACGCGGTGCGTGGCCTCGGCTTCCAGCTGCGGAGAGAGCGGGCAGTGAGACGCGTGGCATGGCACGGCAAAACGCCCCGGCCGGGGCACAGTGCGGGGTGAGGCCCGGTGGCACCCATGGGTGGGTGGGTGGTGCAAGGATGGGCGTGCAGATGGGTGCATGGATGGCACAGATTGGTGCACAGGTGGGTGCCCCGGAGCATCCCGGCCGCATCCCGGGCCACCGCCTGTGCGGTGACGCGGGGACGCCAGCAGTCACCTACCTCTTCAGGCCGGCTGATCTCAATGCCCTCTGGCCCCGTGATGCCCAGGTCCAGCGCTTCTTTCGCTCCCTGGGGAATGGGAGGGGGTCTGTCAGGGTGGGGGTGACACAGGGAAGGGGGGGGCTCTGCCTGCCCCGATGCATGTGCATGATGCCCATCGCTGCCGGGCACCCCCCGTCCCCAGCGCTCACCTCGGCCACCAGCTCGCCGTTCTCGGCGTGGACCCGGGCGATGGCCCCGATGTCGCGGCAGGCCCGGAAGACCTGGTAGAGCTCGCTGTCCCGCAGCATGTACAGGTCCTTGTAGGTCATGAACATCTGGAAGGAGTTCACCCCCTTCTCCCGCACCAGCGTCTCCATCTCCGCCTTCACCTGTGCCAGGACAGGGGGTCAGCGCGGTGTGGGGGGACACGGCAGCTCCGGGGTGTGCAGGCAGCCAGGGGACCCGCTCCTCCCCTCCCGCGTCGGGGCAGGCGTGGGGCAAGGTGTCCCCTACCATGGGGCAGGGACTGACACTCCCCCCCAGAGCTGTGAGATACAGGATTTGTGCGTGCTCCCCAGGGTGATCTGGGGAGCGACAGATGCTGGGGGGGAGCAGGGGGGATTTTGCTCGCCGTGCCGTGATCTGGCCCCGGGCTGGCCGGATCCCTGGTGTGCCGGTGCTGGGATGTACCCCAGGGGGTACCCGCTCCATCCCCATCCATCCCCTGCTCTGCCTGGGGAGGGTCTGGCCGGGGCACGGGGTACACAGGGGCCGGGGTCTCCCTGCAGCGCGGCCGGGAGCAGTCCGGCTCCAGCCCGGCCTGATCCTGCTCTGGCAGCTTTGGCGGGGATTGCAGGGGCTGAGCGTGCCGTGGGGTGGGGTCCGGGCGCCGAGCGGGGCCAGACCCCATGGGGGTTGTGCCGCAGGAGGGGGTCCCCCCAGGCTGTGACCACCGTGCCCGGGTGCCGCGGTCCCCTCCGTGGAGCGGCAGCACCTTCCCCGTCCCGGCAAGGGGCTCAGCCCCGCGGGGACCCCCTGCCCCACTGAGCCCGGATCAAGGCAGCTCAAAAGGCAGCCTGGGGGCTCAGCCCAGCCCACCCCAGCAAGCAGCTAATGGGATCAGCGGGGCCGGGAATTAGCCCTGGCCACAGCAGCTGCTCCCGGGCACTCGCTGTGCCGGGGGCCGGAGCCACGCTGTGCCGGTGTGGCCGGACTCACCTTGGGCGCCCACCAAGTGATGCCCATGTGCAGGGCGTAGTCGCAGCAGACCTTGGGGTCGGCCAGGCTGCGGCACTTCTCGTAGGCGTCCAGCAGCGAGGTCTCCTTGTCGGGCAGGACGTGGCCGATGATCATCGTCGTCCCTCCCACCAGGGCTGCCTGCGGGTGACAGGGACAGCGGCGGTGGGGGACAGGACTTGCCCCACCGGGGAACGGCCCCCCGGGGCCCGTGGTGCTGCGGCACTAATCCTGCTACAAGCAGGGCTGATCCCCAGGCAGCTGGGCTGGGACAGCCACATGCGGGGCACGGCGTTGCCCACAGGCAGGTGGGGGCCCTGGGCTGCGCCCTGCTGCAGGCAGGGATCCCCCTGCATCACCCTGGGGTGCAACCACCCTCCGCAGCACCCTGGCCCTGCCCGCGGCTGCCTGGTTGCAGCAGCACATCTGGGCACACAACACATCTGGAGGGCCCCATCCTGCCACCTGCCGGGGCACTGACGGTCCCCCCCCAGCACCAACCGCTGGATTTGGGGTGCCGGGGGGATGCCCTGCCTGGGTTGCCCGCAGGCCTGGGCACTGCAGCCCCCTGAGCCCCCCCCAGGCGCACCCCCGGCACGGAGCCCGATCCAGGACGGGGCTGCCCAGCCCAGCCCTGGCAGCACAGGGGCCGCGGGGAGAGCCCCCCCGCTGCGGCAGGCGTGGGCAGCAGGGCGGGTGCCGTCGCACCCGGCGGCGTCCCCGGCTCACCCGACCCGGGTAATCCCCAAAGCTCCTTTACCAATTGGCCCTCGCTGGCTGGCGCGGGCCGGTGGCGCCGGCACGGTGCTACGAGGCAGCCTGCCGGGATGGGGACGGGGAGCAGGCGTGGCACGGGGTGCCCGCAGTCGCCGCACCAGCCCCCTGCCCTCCGGCACATCGCCGTGCCCCTCCGGGTCCCTCACTGTGCCACGGCACGGGGTCTGCCCCGTCCCCCCCAGCCCCTTGGCTGCAGCCATGGCAGAGCTGAGCCCCCCGCCGAGGGATGCTGGGCACCCCAGGGCCAGGCACAGCCAGCGCCGGCCCAGCACAATGGCTGCTCTGTGTGGGGCGCTGGAGACGTCCGGCCCCGGCACTGCCCAGGACAAGCCTGCGCCGGGGCCCCTCGACACCCCCAGGCAGCGGCACCCGGTGCACGGCACCGCCGGCCCACGGCAGAGCCCTGCAGCACAGGGAGGGCCCCGAGCCGGGCTGGCACCGTGCAGCGTCCCCATGGCAGCCCCGCTGCCATAGGTGCCTTCCGCCGCTTGCCATGCCCTGGTCCGGAGCCAGGCGAGCATCCCCACCCCGGCAGCGTCTGCGGGGCACCGAGGGGTCCCGGCGCGGGAGAGAGCGCCTTTGCTGCGGGCAGGGGGGCTGCACTCCGTGGGGACCGTGCCTGCCGGTGTGCCCACCCCTCTGCTCGCCCTCCCGGGGCTGGCAGTGACCGTGGCCGGGCAGGGGAGCCAGGCTCCCGGGGCGGTGGGCTCATCCCCTGGAAAGCGGCATCCTTCACTCATTGCCCCGTGCCCGCAGCACCGGCTTGCGGGGGGCACAGCCAGCGGCACGTGGGGAGCTGTGGGAGCAGAGGGGCCCCATGCCAGCGCAGGGTGCTGCGGCCCCAGCGAGGGAGGGGGATGCTCACAGCAAGGGGACCTGATGGATGGGGACGTGGGCACCGGCGGTGCCATGCCAGTCTGCCGGGGAGCCGATGCAGCTGGCTGCCCGCAGCGCCGGGGCGGTCCCCGCCGGTGGGGCCCGGCCACCGAACGCTCTCGCCTGCCTGGCATCCCCCTCGGCCACGGACGCTCCACGCCGACCCCCTGCAGCACCCGACAGCACCCCGGGGACCAGGGAGCCCTCCCCGCGCTGGGAGCAAACCCACCCGCCGGGTGCTCGGGCAGAGCGTGCAGGCAGCACGCCCGGGGGGTGCGGGGGGGGCCACGGCCGGGCAGTACCTTGGTGCCGTGGTAGAAGTCATCCACGCAGGTGGCATTCATGAAGGTCTGGTGGAAGTGGGTGCTGGTGTCGATGCCGCCGGGGATGACGAGCTTGCCGGTGGCGTCGATGACCTTGGCCCCGCCGGGGATCATCAGCTCGCGGCCCACTTGCTGGATGATGCCGTTCTCAATGTAGACGTCCGCCTCCAGCGTGCAGTCGTCGTTCACCACCTTCCCCCCCTTGATGAGGATCCGCATGGTGGCCGCGTTGGCAAGCATGGCGCTGCAAGGGCAGGCGTCAGCCCCGGGGTGGCTGCCGGGTGCCCCCGTCCCGCGCAGCCCGCCGGGGCCGGGGGGGGCTCACCCCCATTGCCCGCCCCTGGGGGTCCCGGGCTGGCACGGTGCTGCAGCCGCGGGGGCTAGTCCCCCTTCTCGGCACGGGGATCCGGTGCGGGCAGGCAGGGCTCCGGGCAGCCCGGCGGCTGCGCATCCGCCATGCCCGTCCCCGCCCTGGGCCATGTCAACACTGGATTATCCCGGGAAATCCGCGGAGAGGGGGGGCCCCGGGTGCCGAGTCAGGGGCTGCCGCCCTGCCGAGCCCTCCTGCTCTGGCGAGGTGAGCCTGCACCCCGGCCAGCGCTCCCAGCACCCGGGGTTGGCCACGGAGCGGGGCTGCCGGACCCCCACCCCTTCCAGCCCCACGTGCTGTCCCCCCTCGCGGGCAGGGACCTCGGGGTGAGGGGGCCAAGCCCCGGCTGCTGGTGCCGCACGTGCCGAGGGGGCATTTCTCCCTGGGGCTGGTGCCGCACGTGCCGAGGGGGCATTTCTCCCTGGGGCGTGAGCACCCACGCTTGGGGCAGGCTGTCCGCCCTGCCCCGGCGGCACAGTAGGGTGGCCAGGGCCGGCGTGGAGAGCGCCGGGGCTGGCACCGCTTGCCAGGGCCTCTGCCCCACAGCCCGCACCGTGCCAGCTCTGCCGGAGCCCCCCGCGCTGCCCCAGCGCCGCCTTCGCCCCCCCCGGCAGCGAGGGGCATCCCCAGACGTGATCTGTAATTCATCTGGTAGATGAAGGTCAAACGCTATCGACCCGCCTGAGCAGGGACGGCACGCGACGGCTGCGCGGGCACCCCGGAACACGTCCTGCCCTGGGGGCACGAGGTGGGCTGGGGTCCGGCTGCCGTGGGGCAAGCAGCACCCACCCCAGTGCCCCCAGGCCCCTGGACAGGGATGGGGCACGCTGTCCCTGCTGCGACGCTGGGGCCGGCACCGGGCTATGGGGCAGAGGACGCTGCTGGCGGGGGGGCACGGACCCTCGTGGCAAGGGGCTGGCCCAGTGCCCCCACCGCCCTGCCGCTACTCCGTGTGGGTGCTGGGGCCGGGGCACCGCTCCAAAGAGACCGTCCTGAGCGTGTGCCAGCGATTCCCAGCCGCCCAGCGAAACGCCGGCTCGGCAGCAAATGGCTTCCCCGGGCGCTGGACCTGGCGGAGAGCCGCGGTGGCCGGTGGGGCTCAGCGGGGCCCTGCCAGCAGCTGAGCATTCCCGGCGCTGCGGGCAGGAGCAGCTGCCCGGGGAGGGCGAGCGGCTGTGCCCACCGCAGGGCCACAACCGCGCTGGGGCTGGGGGGCACCGGGAGCCCTTCCCGGGATGGCTCCTGCCCCCAGGCTCCGCCATGGCAGTGCCAGCCCTACTGTGGGCAAGCCCGCTGCCAGTCCGTGCCTCGTCCTGCTGCTCTCACCCCGGCACGGGACCGCAGCGAGCACCTGCCGGGGTCCCGCCGGCAGCCCCCCTGCCACGGGGAACGCTCCTGGGAAAGGCGGCTCCCTCCCTGCCAGGAATGCCGCCGCCGTGCACAGCTGCGCCGGCTGCCGAGGGGCGGCAGAGGAAAACGGGTCCCAGAGGGGCCAAGGTGGGACAGCAGCGACCTTGCTGCAGGCAGCAGCTCTTCATGCAGCATGCCGGGCCACCGCGGCACACCGGGCACCGGCACCCCAGCCCGGCTGGTGCCGGGGTAGCCGCTACCTGTTCCTGCCCCACCCCGGCCCCAGGCTCTGCCTCAGGCACCCCAGGAAGCTGCTGCCCCATGCAAGGGCTGTGCTGGGGGGCACCCAGACCCCCGGCGGCACTGCCGGCCCCAGAGGGACAAGGGGGACGAGGGGGACAGCCCCAGCCGGAGACCCGCAGAGCCCCCGCGCCAGCAGCAGCCGGGACGGGGCGAGATGTCGGGGCAGAGACCGACCTTGGTGGGGTGAGGGACCACGGAAGACGCGGTGGTGCCCGCTGCCCCCCCAAACCCTCCCCGGCCCCCAGGGCAGGGGTGGGCCAGGCAGGACGGTGCTCGCACAGTGCAGGAATGGGGGTGTGGGAGGAAAGTGGTGCATGGCACCCCGAGATGAAAGCGGGTTGCTGTGACAGACAGATCTGGAGCGCGGCGGCGCGCGGGGAGGCAGCCTGTGCCGGCTCCCAGCGGTGCCGCAGCACCCCACAGCCGTACGGCACGGGCAGGGCCCTCCGGCACAGGTGGGATGGGGGGAGAGGGCATCCGCTGTGCCCCCACGGTGCCAGATGGGGACGGGACCTGACCCACCCCAGGGTCTGGCACAGCCCGGCTTGCCCTGGGGCTGTGCGGGCAGGACCGCGCTGCCGGACACGGCCCAGCTGCCGGCTGGATCCGGGAGGTCCGGCGCGGGTGGGCTCGCGGGCCCCAGCCCCACGGGGGAGGTGGGGGAGAGGGTGGCTGCCATGGGTGTGCTGGAAGCGGGGGAGTGTGGCAGAGCGTGGCAGAGCGTGGCGGGCTGGCAAGGCACCGGCTGTGGAGACGGAGCATCTCCTGAGGACACAGGCGAGGGCGAGCGTGGCGTGGGCTGGACACGATGGACAGACAAGGGCTGGCAGCTCCACACGCTGCCTGTGGCCTTGGCCACCACGGAGCCACCCACGCCACTGCCACCGCGCTCCTCCCCACTCCACTGTGCCGGGCCCCCTTCCTGCCCCCTCCTCGGGGACCTGGCCGGCCACCCGCTGCACCCAGCCCTGGGAGAGCCCTGCCGCCCCGGCACCGCACCCCCAGGACCAGGCTTCGCCGCCCCCCGCCTCCTGTGCCGCCAGCTCCAGCTGTCACACCGGTCCCCGTGCCCAGCCCAGGCTGCCCACCGCGGAACGCTTGGCACGCCAGTCCCCCCCAGCTCACACCCGGTCCCCCCCAGCTCATGCCGAGCATTCCCAGGGACTCTGTCCCTCTGTCCCCCAGCCCGTGCTGTGGTGCCAGCGCGGCACAGCCCTCCCCAGGAGCGCTAAGGCTCTTGCCCGTGCCCCGGCGAGCCGCTGCGGCACGGTGGCACAGCCGGAATCGGGCGGCGGCGGCTGCTCGATGAGGCGGCAGGCAGGAGGGTTCTGCAAGACAACAGGTTCCCCGGGCAGGGCAGAAACACGGCGTCAGCACTGGGGGGGCCACGAGCATCCTCGGGGAACCGCCGCAACCGGCACCCCCACACCGCAGGCCCCTGCCTCGGCTGGACACTGCCGGCAGCCTGGCCGAGCCCCGGGAGGCGGGGGGCCGCGGCGGCGCTTCCCGGCATACAAAGCAGCGCGGCCATCTCGGGGGGCTCGCAGCCCCCCCAGCGCCCACCGGCTGCTCCGCCGGCCCTGTGCCGCGGGGGCTGACGAGGCGGGGGCACGGGGACAGCTGTGACCCCGGCAGGACAAAGGGACCCCTGCCCCGGCGGGGGCTGCCGGGGGGGCACCTGTTGGGGCCGGGGCGGCTGCTGGGCCCAGCCTTTGTGCCGGGACGGTGGGGATGCGGCGCGGCCGCACACAGAGCCGCATTGTGCGGCGAGGCGAGGCGAGGGGCTGCTCCCACGCCTGGCCTGCCGCGGCCCCTCCGCCGCTCCCCGCTTTTGTCTGTGCCGGTGAGCCCCCGGCACCCACCCTGCCCAGCACCCACCCTCCTGGCCGGGGGTCCCCCGCCTGGGCCCTGGCCGGGACCCTCCTTTGTCGGGGCCGGACCCGGTGACCGTCCCCTCCTGGGCAGGATCAGCCCCACCGGTGACACCAAACCGTGACCACCGCCTGTCCCTGGCCGGTGGCGGCAGCCGGGTGGGCATCGTCCCCCGCCCCGGAGATGCCTCCTGGGGGTCTGCGGCTGCTGTGCCCCCCAGCCCTGCCCCGGCTCCCTTTCGGACACAGCCAGGCCGGAAGGCCGTGTCCCGCTCCGGTGCGGCGCGAGGGGCCTGGGCTGCCCTGCCCCGCTTTGGGGGGCCCACCGACCGCCGCCCGGGCCGGGCCGAGCTCCGGTGCCGGGGTGACCGAGCCCCCGCCCTGGGAGGGACGGGGAGACCCCAGCTGCCCCGCGGTGACCGGGGGACCCTGACCCACGGCCAAAGGGCCGGGGATGCTCCGGCAGAGCCCGCCGCCCGGGACGCCGCGGGCACCTTGGCACGGCACGGCACGGCACGGCACGGCACGGCACGGCCACGCCCGATCGCGCGTGGGGCGCGCTGCCCCCCGGCCCCGTGTCCCCGCCGCGCCCCGGGGCCGCGTCGCCGCCGGCACTGCGGCAGGAGCGGGGGGGCGGCGAGCCCGGGGGTGCCGCCAGCGCTCGGGGGGGCCCGGCCGGGGCCGCGGGGGGGGGGTCCGGGCGCAGGGCGGGGCGCAGCCCCGGAGCGGGGCCGGTCCCGGGCGCGGCGCGGGGGGGGGGGGGGCACCGGGGCGAGGGGCGGCGGCGGCGGGCACCGGTGCGCGGCTCCCGGGGGCGCGGCCCCGCCAGCCCCGGGGCGGCCCCGCAGACAAAGCCCGGTGCCGCCCAGCACAAAGGATGCTCCGAGCCGGGGCGGGGCCGCCCGGGAGCCCCCGCGGAACAATGGGCCGGGCCCGGCGGGACCCCCGCCCGCCCCGCCGCCGCCCCCCCCCCCCCGCGCCCCCGCGCACCTGCTGCTCCGCGCCCGGTCGCGACACGGCGCCGGCGGGGAACCGGGCCCGCTCGGGCGGGGCGCGCCCGCCGCCACACCCCGGCAAGGCGAGCCCCCCCCGCGCCGTCGCGACGCCATCGCCCTGTCGCGACAGGTGACCCGGCGGGCGGGGGCCACACAGGAGCTCTCCGCCCCGCGAGGCGCCCCATGCGGGGGGGGGGAACCCCCCCTCCCCGCCTGTCGCGACAGCCCCGCCTGTCGCAACACACGCACCTGTCGCGATTGTCCCACCCGTCGCGATACAGCCGCGACAAGTCAGGTCCCGCGGGTGCTGGAACGTGCGGGAACATCCCATCCCACCCCATCCCACCCCACCCCATCCCATCCCATCCCATCCCATCCCGGCCCCGCCAGTACCTCCCGCTCCCGCTCCGCTGCGCTCCCGCTCCGGCTGCGCCCGCCGCGCTCCCCGTCCGCGATCGCCTCTCACCCAAACCCGCGCGGCGGAGGCGGGGCACTGCCCGCCACCTCAGCCAATCGCGGCTCGTCTTCCCCGCTGGGGGCGGGGCCGGGACCCCAGCAGGGTGGGCTGCGCGCCGTCTGACTGACGGGCGGAGGGGGCGGGGCCGGCGCACAGGACCCCGCCCAGCGGCGGCCACCTGCCCGCGCCGTTGCCGTGGTGACGGGAGCCGGCACAAAGGCGCGCGGGGGCGGCCCCGAGTAACCCCGGCGCCCGCGACCCCCCCTGACCCCCAGGGCCCCCCCGACCCCCAGGGCCCCCCCGGCCCTCCCCAGGGCCACCCTGACCCCCAGGCCCCCCCCGGCCCCACACCAGGGGCCCCCCGGCCCTCCCCAGGGCCCCCCTGGCACCCAGGGCCCCCCCGACCCTCAGGGCACCCCCGGCCCTCCCCATGGCCCCCCCGACCCCCAGGGCCCCCCGAGCCCTCCCCAGGGCCACCCTGACCCCCAGGCCCCCCCCGGCCCCACACCAGGGCCCCCCCGGCCCCCAGGGCCCCCCCTGACCCCCAGGGCCCCCCCGACCCCCAGGGCCCCCCCGGCCCTCCCCATGGCCCCCCCGACCCCCAGGGCCCCCCGAGCCCTCCCCAGGGCCACCCTGACCCCCAGGCCCCCCCCGGCCCCACACCAGGGCCCCCCCGGCCCCCAGGGCCCCCCGGCCCTCCCCAGGGCCCCCCTGGCACCCAGGGCCCCCCCGACCCTCAGGGCCCCCCCGGCCCTCCCCATGGCCCCCCCGACCCCCAGGGCCCCCCGGCCCTCCCCAGGGCCCCCCTGGCACCCAGGGCCCCCCCGACCCTCAGGGCCCCCCCGGCCCTCCCCATGGCCCCCCCTGACCCCCAGGGACCCCCGACCCCCAGGGCCCCCCCGGCCCTCCCCAGGGCCACCCTGACCCCCAGGCCCCCCCCGGCCCCACACCAGGGGCCCCCCGGCCCTCCCCAGGGCCCCCCTGGCACCCAGGGCCCCCCCGACCCTCAGGGCACCCCCGGCCCTCCCCATGGCCCCCCCGACCCCCAGGGCCCCCCGAGCCCTCCCCAGGGCCACCCTGACCCCCAGGCCCCCCCCGGCCCCACACCAGGGCCCCCCCGGCCCCCAGGGCCCCCCGGCCCTCCCCAGGGCTCCCCTGGCACCCAGGGCCCCCCCGACCCTCAGGGCCCCCCCGGCCCTCCCCATGGCCCCCCTGGCACCCAGGGCCCCTTCATGCACCACCCCATGGCCGCCCTGACCCCCAGGACCCCCCGACCCCCCCCGGCCCCTCTCCATGGCCCCTTCAGGCACGGCCCCATGGACCCCTAGGCCCCCCCCCGCCCCACCCCAGGGCCCCCCCGATCCCCAGGGCCCCTCCGACCCCTCCCCAGGGCTCCCCTGGCACCCAGGACCCCTTCAGGCCCCTCCCCATGGCCCCCCTGACCCCCAGGGCCCCCCATGGCACCCCCAGGCACTCCCTATGCCCGCCCATGGCACCTTCCCATGGCACCCCTACGGCCCCACACCATAGCCCCTTCTGCCAACAACCCATTTCCCCCCCCATGGCACCCATGGCCCTCCCCATAGCATCACATTGCTCCCCCAAGGCCACCGATGATATTCCATAAGCCCCTCCCAGTAGAGCCCAGAACCACCCAGTAGAGCCCAATACCACCCAGTAGTGCCCAGTACCACCCAGCAGTGCCCAGCACAGCCCGGCAGATCCCGTGTCGCTGCCGGGGCTCTGCCTGCCCGGGGCTGGGCTGGGCGTTTGCCCTCGTAAGGTCCCCACTGGCCCCTTCCTCCTGCCCGGCTCGCTGCCGCCAGCTCTGCCCTCCAGCCCGTAGTGACGGTCCCCGCAGCCCCGGGCGTCACAGTCGCAGATTTGGGCTGGAAGGGACATTTCCAGGGGATCTGGTCCAGCCCCCTGCCATGAGCAGGGACATCTCCAACCAGACCAGGTTGCTCAGAGCCCCCTCCAACCTGACCTGGAATGTTTCCAGGGATGGGGCATCTACCACCTCTCTGGGCAACCTGGGCCAGGGTTTCACCACCCTCAGCGTGAACAATTTCTTCCTTCCATCTAGTCTGAATCTCCCCTCTTTTAGCTTAAAACCATTCCCCCTTGTCCTGTTGCTACAGGTCCTACCAAAAAGTCTCTCCCCATCTTTCCTACAAGCCCCTTTAAGTACTGAAAGGCCGCAGGAAGGTCTCCCCGGAGCCTTCTCTTCTCCAGGCTGAGCAACCCCATCTCTCCCAGCCTGTCCTCACAGCAGAGCTGTTCCAGCCCTCTGACCATCTCCGTGGCCTCCTCTGGACCCGCTCCAACAGGTCCATGTCTTCCCTGTGCTGGGGACCCCAGAGCTGGACGCAGTGCTCCAGGGGGGTCTCACCAGAGCGGCGTCGAGGGGCAGAATCCCCTCCCTCGACCTGCTGGCCACGCTGCTGGGGATGCAGCCCAGGATGCGGTTGGCTTTCTGGGCTGCGAGTGCTCATTGCCGGCTCACGTCCAGCTTTTCATCCACCAGTACCCCCAAGTCCTTCTCCGCAGGGCTGCTCTCCATCCCTTCACCCCCAGCCCGGACTGGTACCGGGGGTTGCCCTGACCCCGGAGCAGAACCTTGCCCTTGGCCCTGTTGAACCTCCGGAGGTTCACACGTGCCCCCCCGCAGCCTGCCCAGCTCCCAGGGGTGCCAGCCCCCCCCCCCACCTATCGACTGCCAGCGTGTCACCCCCAAACCCCGGGGAGTGCTGTCCGTCCGCCCCGAGAGCCCGGGGACCCCGGTGCCACACCCTGCAGCACCCGCTCACCGCCAGCCCCCGGCAGAGCACGGCTCCCCGAGACACCCACCGCACCCCCCGCTCGCCCGCCCGTGTCCACCCGCCAGACCCCGCGTCCCAGCGCGGGCACAGGCGCTCAGCATCCGCCGTCCGGGGATGCGGCACTTGCCTTTCTCCACCCCTCAGGGATGTCCCTCTGTCCCCGTCACCTTCTGCAGGTGACCGAGAGGGGCTCCGAAGGACCTCAGCAGCCCCTGGGCACCCCTGGGTGCAGCCCCTGGGGGGGTCAGGGTGTCTCAGGAGAACCCCAGCCTGGTTCCCCTCCATTTCGGGCAGTTTTCCTCCTCCAGCCCCGTCTCCAGGCACCCACCACCTCGGGGTCTGGCATAGGGACTGGGGGTGTCCCCAGGGGGGGTCCCCAGGAGTCCCACCACCCACCCGGCACTGCCCAGCTGGGGGAAACTGAGGCAGGAGCCGCACAGGGCAGTCTCCGGACCCAGCAGCTCATGGGGCAGAAAAGTGGGGCCCCATTTTGCTGGGGGCTCTGCACCCCCACGCCCCAGTGCTGCACGAGCAAAGCCCCCAGTGCTCTGTCCCGGAGCTGGGCTCAGCCTGTGGCTCCCCGCACCCGGGACTGGGACCCCACCGTCACCAGGACCCCACTGTCACTGGGACCCCAGCATCCACCAGGACTGCACCCTTCCTTAGATCCCACCACCCACTGGGACCCCACAACCTGCACTGGGACCCCACTGCCCACCGGGACACCACTGCCCACAGGGGACCCCGCTGGGACCCCACAACCTGCACTGGGACCCCACTGCCCACTGGGACCCCTCCATCACCTGGACCCCACTGCCCACTGGGACCCCAGCACCCACTGGGACCCCATCATCTCTGGGACCCCACCAACTGCTGGAACCCCACTGGGACCCCATCATTCCTGGGACCCCTCTTCACACCGGGACCCCTCCATCACCTGGACCCCACTGCCCACACTGGGATCCCACCACCCACCGGGACCACATCATCACTGGGACCCCACTGCCCACCAGGACCCCTCCATCACCTGGACCCCACTGCCCACTGGGACCCCAGCACCCACTGGGACCCCATCATCACTGGGACCCCACCAACTGCTGGAACCCCACTGGGACCCCATCATCGCTGGGACCCCACTGCCCACCAGGACCCCCCACCACCCACCAGGACCCCACTGCCCCCCAGGACCCCTCCATCACCTGGACCCCACTGCCCACACTGGGATCCCCCCACCCACCGGGACCCCATCATCACTGGGACCCCAGTGCCCACCAGGACCCCTCCATCACCTGGACCCCACTGCCCACACTGGGATCCCACCACCCACAGGGATCACATCATCACTGGGACCCCATCATCGCTGGGACCCCACTGCCCACCAGGACCCCACCACCCACTGGGACCCCACTGCCCCCCAGGACCCCTCCATCACCTGGACCCCACTGCCCACTGGGACCCCAGCACCCACTGGGACCCCATCATCACTGGGACCCCACCAACTGCTGGAACCCCACTGGGACCCCATCATCGCTGGGACCCCACTGCCCCCCAGGACCCCTCCATCACCTGGACCCCACTGCCCACACTGGGATCCCACCACCCACCGGGACCCCATCATCACTGGGACCCCATCATCGCTGGGACCCCACTGCCCACCAGGACCCCACCACCCACTGGGACCCCACTGCCCACCGGGACCCCACTGCCCACAGGGGACCCCGCTGGGACCCCACTGCCCCCCAGGACCCCTCCATCACCTGGATCCCACTGCCCACACTGGGATCCCCCCACCCACCGGGACCCCATCATCATGGGACCCCATCATCATGGGACCCCAGTGCCCACCAGGACCCCACCACCCACTGGGACCCGACCGGCTGTGCCAGGACCCCGCCACCCGCCCACCCGGACCCCTCTGCCCGCCGGGACGCCACAGAGCACAGGAGCGCAGGGAGCGTGGTTTTTTTTTTCTCTTTTTTTTTTTCCTCTTTTTTTCCTTTTTTTTTTTGCACAAAAACAGTACATTTATTCAAGTGTTCTCCAGCACAAGTACATTAGAAAGGAGCTCGTCTGTATTACACTCTTCTGGGCACCAAAGAAAAAAAAAAGGAGGATGGGATGGAAGCGGAACGGACAGACTTTCTACATCTGCTGCACGCATTGACCTTTAATTAGTTCAGAACAGCTATGTCACGAGCAATACTTACACAGATACAACAGAGTGCCGGGCAAGCCCCGCGGGCCAGAACCATACGGTGAAATGCACAGTATTCAGCGGCAATAAATAGAGAAGCGACCCTAAAAAAACAAACCAACAAAAAACAAAAGGAACGAACCGAGAGAGAGAAAAGTAGAAAATAAAAGGGGGGCGGGGGGAAGAGCAGCTGGGGACGCTGGGCCGGGGCGGCCGCGGCGGTGCCGCCGGCGCTGCCAGGAATGTGGCGGTCGGGCGCGGGCTGAGCCAAATCATAGGAGAGGAGGGTACCGAACTCTACGCGTTTATTCCTCGGTATGAGTACATGATTCCCCACAAATAGTTAAGCGTCAGCTACTTCAATGTCTAGGCTAAAACACATGAAATCTCGTTTAGTTTTCAAGTACAAAGTTAAAATGCCTTTTTGTTTTTTGTTTTTTTTTTAATAATAATATATAAGAGTAAAATAATAGTGCTCTTTGAAACTCCACTACAAGAAAACAAAACAAACAGTCATTGTCCAGACAGCAGACTTAATTTAACAATATATATTTTTAATAAAATGTTTTAGCACCGTGTTTGTCACCTACTCCCTCGGCGGATCTTAAGGAATTTAGGCTTTGTTTTTGTTTTCACTCTTTCATCTAGGGCTGTGCAACAAAATTCGTCTGTTTGTTTTAAAAAAAGATGTGAGTCGGGTACGTTAAAAACTGAACTCTTTCCCCAGGCGTCCCCACGGTCCCCACCACCGCCGGCGGCTGCCGCGGAGCTGCCGACGTGCCCCCAGCACCACCGAGCCGAGCCCGGCGCCGCTCCGGCGCCTGTCCAGTTGTGCCGCGACGGGAACCTGCTTCCCGCCGGCACCGGCTCCGGCACCGGCTCCGGCACCGGCCCAGGCATCCCAGCTGCGGGCGCCCGGGGCGGGTGCAGGAGCCGCCTGGCACGCGCCAACGCCGCACCGGGCCGGCACCCTGCGCTGCAGAGCCGGCGGGGACCCGGCTCGCGAAAGGCGCCGCAGGGCCGAGAGGGTCCCAGGGAAGCGCTGCAGGGCTGCGCCGGGCCGGTGCGGCACGGCGGGGCCTGCCGGGACCCCCAAACCCTGCTGCGGGGCCGTGCAGGACCTGCAAACGTCGCTGCAGGGCCGTGCAAGGCTCGCCAATGACGCGGCAGGGCCACGCAGGACTTGCACCCGGCGCTGCAGGGCCGTGCAGGACCTGCAGACGGTGCTGCAGGGCTTTGGCAAGGCTCGCTCCCAGAGCTGCGGGGCCGTGCAGCACTTGCACCCAGTGCTGCAGGGCCATGCAGGGCTCGCAAATGGTGCTGCAGGATTGTGCAGCACTAGCACCCAGCACTGCAGGGCCATGTAGCACTTGCACCCAGTGCTGTGGGCCGTGCAGGACCAGCACCCAGCACTGCAGGGCCACAGCAGACTTGCACCTGGTGCTGCTGCAGCGGCACCTGCAGACAGTGCTGCAGGGCCGTGCGAGACTCGCCAACAGTGCTGCAGGGCCATGCGGGATTCGCACTTAGCGCTGCAGGGCCACGTAGCACTTGCACCCGGTGCTGCAGAGCCATGCAGGACCTGCAGGCAGTGCTGCAGGGCCGTGCAAGACTCGCCTGCGAAGCTGCAGGGCTATGCAGGACCTGCTAACAGCGCTGCAGGGCCACGCAGCAATTGCGCCCGGTGCTGTGGGCCGTGCAGGACCTGCAGACAGTGCTGCAGGGCGGTGCAGGACCCACAGCTGCTGCCGCAGAGCCGTGCAGGACCTGCAAGTGGTGCTGCAGGGCCGTGCAAGACTCGCATGCAATGCTGCAGGGCCACATAAGATTCGCATGCGATGCTGCAGGGCCGTGCAGGACCCGCAGACAGCGCAGCAGGGCCACGTAGCTCCTGCACCCGGTGCTGTGGGCCGTGCAGGACCTGCAGACAGCGCTGCAGGGCCGTGCAAGGCTCACACCTGGCGCTGCTGCGGCAGGCGGGACCCGCGCGCGGTGCAGCAGCCCTGTGCCAGACTCGCCCCAGCGCTGCAGGGCAGCGCGGGATCCGGCCCCGGGACCAAGCCAGAGCCCACAGCGCCGGCTCAGCGCCCGGGGCCGGGGGGGCCGCGTCCCGCCTCGCCTCCTTTACCACCCGGCAAAGCTGGGCCCCGCGGTGCCCCCCACCGCAGCCGCCCCGCGCCAGCTCAGCTCCCCGCGCCGCCCACACCGACAGAGGGGCCTCCGAACCCCCGGTAGCACCAGGCGCAGTGGGGAGGTGTGGGGGGCCCCGGGGCCGCCCCCCGCCTGCCCCCGCCGCCGTCGGTCCCGGCACCTCTCAGCACCCCGGGGCCGCCGGCGCGGCTCGCTGCCAATTAGCCAGCACCCCGCACCGAGCAGCCGGCGGCCCCCGCCCGCCCGCGGGACCCCCGGCACCTTTCACAGTTAGAGAAGAGACGGCGACGGGCCGGAGACCCTCCGGGAGCCTCCCCCGCGCCATAGCACCAGTCCTTGCCCCCGCCGGAGCCCCTCCGCTCCAGCGCCGGGCACAGGATCCGGCCACCCCAGCGGGCACCGGGGATGTGGGGCAACGCCCCTGCACCGAGCCGGACCCACCGACCTCCCGCAGCACCCACAGCTGCCAGACAAGTAGCACCATCCACAGCAATGCCAGCACCTGCCCGTGTCCTGCCTGCACCCTGCCTGCACGCACCACAGCTCCCCTCCGCACCGTCAACGCCGTCACGGCTCCCGGCCCCCTGCGGCCGGGGCTGCCTGCCCTCGACACCGACACCGACACCTCAGCTCACGCGGCATCCCCGCGCCCACCAAGCACCTCGCAGGCACCCATCACCCCAGCAAGGGGGCACGGGGCCACCCCCGGCACAGGGCACCGATGGGGCACAGCTGCTCCAAAACCACGCTCGGACAGAGGAGCGATGCCCCGAGCCGCCCGGTGCACGAGGCGACGCCGCGGGCAGCACCGGGCTCCCGTCCCGACTCACCGGGGCATCGCCCTCCTGCCGACCAGCCCGGCCCCGCGGATGTAGCACCAGGGTCCGGGGACCCGCAGACGTCCCTGTCCCGCGCCGGAAGCGCCCCAGCCACGCTCCAGCACCGCTCCGTCCCGCGCTTGCTCCCCGCCTGCCTTCCGCCCTGCCCGCGCGGCACCGCCACAGCTTTCGGCAAGAGCCTGATTCAGAGCACCCGTGCCCCGCGCCGCCCCGGCAGGCAGCACCTGCAGGCAGGAGCAGGCAGGAGCACCCCGCTGCTGCTGCCGGGTCGGGGGGGGGACAACCAGCACCGGCCCGGCCGGGGACGCCACGTACGCAGAAGAGCACCAGTACGTTTGTGCGCGTCGCGGGCAGGGCGGGCAGCACGGGCAGGGCCGGGCAGGGCAGGGCGGCCACCGCCGCCGTTGCCGCCGCCGAGGGAGGCGCTTCCTTTTAGGACAGAAAAAGGTTATTGCATGACTCGGGATGGAGACGCTTCCCGCCCGGCCGCCGCCCCGGCCCCCTCCCGCGCCGCTCGCTCGGAAAGGCCCGGCACGTAAGGCAACATGGAAGCTGATGTCTCGACTCACCCCGCTGTTTAAAAGCACCATTATGAAGTCAGGTTGTACAGTAGTAACAGTACCTTTTATATATATATATATCTATATCTCATATCTATCATATATATATAAACTGTAAACAAGAGGTAACAGCGGCTTCTAAGATTTGCTTTCTTCAAGGTTTCCTGTGTGGTAGGCACCCAAAATACTGTAGAAAAGGTGTGTGTTGTGGTGTGTGTGTTCTCGGCTTCCCTGCCAGTTGGGTTGGCTCCATATCACCAGTGAACGGTGCTGGTGGAAAAGAGTGAGGCTCAGTTGCTGGGCGTTGCGGAGCCGGCCGAGCGCCTCCCTGCCGCTTCGCGCTCCCCCCACGCTCGCCGGGCCGGCGGCCGGGCCCCGAGCTCGGCGCGCGCTCGGCGCAGACGGAGCGGGTCTCCTTCGCCTCCGCCTCTCCCGGCTGGGGTTTCCCGCTGCCGTTTCCCCTCCTCCGAGAGCAGAGCTGGCGACGGCGTCTCGTCTCGCCCGCTGCTCCGAGAAGCAGAAACCAAACCAACAGAAAAACCCAGCCAGAAAAGAGCGGAAAATTAAAAGGTTACCCAAAAAAAAAATGGTTTTGGTTTTTTGTTTGTTTTTTTTTGTTTCGTTTTTGTTTTTTTTTTCGTTTTCGTTGGTTTTTTTTTGTGGTTTTTTTTTTTTAAATAGGCTAAAAGCTGAACATTGGAAATTCAGGAGAGGACACCGAACCCTTTCGCTCGGGGAGACGTGTGCCGGGTTCCCGACGGGCTGCGAAATCCCGTCTCTCTTCTGGGTGCTGACTCTTCTCTCATTCCGTGTTTTCAATCCTCTTGGCATGGATGGTTTTGTTTCTGACTTGCTCTGTGTCACCAGTTCCTGTCTGTCTCTCTTAAACGCAGGCAAAGTATTCCTTCAGGGGAGCAAAGAGGTGGCGGATCACCGGCACGCTCCAGGATCTGCCGAGCAGTCTCTGCCGGGCCAGGCGGCTCATGTTGGACACGTCTGTGTAATGCACCGGGAAGCCGAAGACCCTGCGGGCACACGGGGCGGGGGGACAACGGGGAGCGGGGTCAGGGGGGTGCCGGCCCCGAGGGACGCGGCGCTGCCGGCCGCCCCCGGCGCGTGCGCAGCCCCGCGGTGAGCCCTCGGCCAGCCGCGGTACCTCTCCATCTCCGTGCACCACAGGATGTCCTCCTTCTCGTTCATGAAGACGGGGAAGTGCTGGTCCTTGCCCTGCTTGATGGAGTTGGAGCGAGTGGTGATAGTTCGCACTTTGCTGAACTGCAAGAGGCACAGGCTCGTCACGCTGGGGGGGGCGGGATGAAGCCCCCCGGCACGCCGGCCGGGCTGGCCGCAGGCAGGCAGGGCGACCGCGGGCGGGCAGGCTGGCTGTGGGCCGGCGGTGCTGCCCAGCGCCAAATCTCGAGACTCCCCATCCCGGGGTGCCGGTGCCACCGCCACGTCCCTCCTGCACCCTCACGGGACCCCTCCCCTGCAGCCCAAGGGGTGTGGGACCACTGGGGGCGGCCGCGGGACCCCACCGCCCCCTCGGCCGCGCTGTCCCCGGTCCCGCCGGCCGCGTCCCGTGCGCTGGGGCTGACCTTTGCTATCCTGCCGTGCTCCAGGCACTCCTGCAGCTCCAGCTTATCGTTGACTGTGGACGCGAGTGGCCTGGGGGAGAGAGTCAGGGTGGACGCGGGGTGGCAGCGCCACGTCCCCGTGTCCCCATGCCAGCACCTGCGTGGGCGCAGGGCAGCTCTCCAGCCAGGGTTTGCGGGGGGCACTGGGCGGCCGAGGCTGTTTTGGGGGGCTGCGGCAGGCGATGGCGAGAAGCAGCCCATCCCGGTGGGAGCCTGCCCGCGGCCACCAGCTGCGTGCCTCCACGGCCCCCATCCAGGAGGGGCACGGAGGGGACGCACGGAGGGGACGGAGGGCCCACCAGCACAAGGGAGCAAGGACAGGACCAGCCCCCTCTGCGGGGTGCACTGCTCTGGGCTTTTGGGGTGTGCTGTCACCCAGTGCCACCTTGTGAGCCAGCCCCCCCTGCTCTCGCGCAGCACCAGCCGGGGCAGGGGACCCCCAGAGCCACACCGGGGCCCGGGAATGACCCATGGGCCCGTCCCTTTCTGCAGCCCCCAGCAGCGCCCTCCCGCCCGGTGCCGGAGCCGGGGCCGCCGGCCGCCCCAGCCCCGCAGCAGGCAGGGCGACAGGCAGGCAGGCACCGCAGGCAGGCGAGCGGCTCAGCTCCGGGGCGCTCTCACCAACCTGTTCATCCCGGGAAGGTTCCCCCAGAAGTACCGTGCCCTGTGTGCTGCAGACACTTCTTTGGCATCAATCATGACGGGGTTGGACTGCAAGAAGGGAGAAGGGGAGAAGTCAGCGGGGCTCAGCAGCCCGCGGCGGGGGCAGGACCCTTGGGGTCCCTGGGGCCAGGTCCGGAGGGCGGCGACACCCTGGCACTCACCTCCAGGAAGCGCGAGATGTCCCTCTTGTCGCTCACCCCCATGGCCACCACGTTCTCGAAGAGCCAGAAGAAGGGCCGGTCGTCGCCCTCCTTGGGCCGGGCTTCGTGGAGCAGGCGGTAAAACTCGAAGAAGAGCCGCCCGGTGCCCTCTGGGCAGGAGAGAGCGAGAGGGGCTGGTGTCAGTGGTGGGGGGCCAGCGGCAGCAGCGGGGGGCCGGTGGTGGGGGCCAGCCCCAGCCCGGTGCGGAGACACCTACCGTAGAGCCCCTTCCTGGCCGGGTTGACGATGGAGAGGTCGTTGCAGGGGCTCCCCCCGATCACCAGGTCGAAGGGGCCCCACTCCTGTATCTGCAAGAGGGAGAGTACCCGGTGAGCCGGGCGCCGGTGCCGGATGCTGCCGCCTGCTCAGGGGACAGTGTGCCTGCCGGGGGGGACGCCTGGACACACGGCAGGGGTGGATGGTGGCCGAGCTCCCCGGCGGGGTGGTGAGGCCATGCTGGCGAAGCCCAGCGCACGGGGAGATGCAGGACAAGGGACCGGACCCATCTCGGGGACCCAGGGCTGAGCACTGGGACGCTTTGGGGGCACCCTGCAGGGAGGGGGGAGGCGCGGGGGGCCGGCGGGCAGGACGTACGTGTTTCTGGGTGACATTTCGGACGTCCCCGACGTACATGATCTTGCCCTGGTGCCTCACCATGCCCACGGTGATGGAGTCCTCGCACACCTCGGAGGCGATGTAGCGGTCCACCTGGATGCCCAGGTCCTTCAGCACCAGCAGGCCTGCGGGGAGCGGGGCCGGGGTGGGCGGCACGCGGACAACGGGCCCCCACCCGTCCTATCCTGTCCGTCCCCGGCAGCACCACCATCCCCGTGCCATCCCCCTCCCCTGTCAGCATGGACCCCCCAGGGCCTGGGGCAGAGGAGACGGTGGGTGCTGCCCACGGGAACACCCGGCCGGGGATCCCGCAGCCGGCGCAGGTCTGTCCGTGCACCGCTGACACCCCGATGGGTGCAGGACCACCCTGCCCCGAGGCTGGACGGTTGTGGGGTGCAGGCAGGCTGCTCGCCCCACTCCCTTCTGCCCCCCACACCGGTCCCAAACACGCCCCAGGGAGGGTCCCTATGGGGGCTGCCGGGCCAGGGACCCCCACCCACCTGTGGCGATGCCGTCGAAGAGCGAGAGCACCCGGATGGGCTTCCTCTTCTCGGCCGGCACCGGTGGGTACACCTTCGGTGGGTCCTGAAAGCCACGGGCGGGTGTCAGGCAGGGAGGGGGGACATGGGGCAGCGGGGAGGGGGGACGGGGGGGTCTTTCCACAGGGACACTCACAAACTCCTGGTCGTGGTTGTTGGCGAAGAACATCTGGAGGCGCGAGGGCCAGTCCTCCCGCCGCCGCAGCAGCCCGTAGACGCCCTTATGGCCGCACATGTAGCAGTTCCAGGGGTCCTCCTTGATGGCCGCCTGGGCCGCCCCCGGGCCCACCAGCAGGTCCACGCACTCCACGCAGAAGCACCTGGGAGAGCCGGGAGCCGGTGTGAGCGGCGGGGCTGGGTCCGGCGCCCCGGGCAGCATCCCCGCCACGGGATGCTGGGGACTCAGCGCATGTGGTGGCAGGGGACGGTGCCCCCGGCACGGCCACGCTGCCTGTGCTGCCCCAGTGGGACTATGGCCAGGCTGCGGCTGTGCCCCTCGAAGACTGGCAGCTGGGACCTGCGGCGTCACCGAAACCTCCCAGCCCCACACCAGAACTGGCATCACCAAAACCTCCCCAGCGCCAAGCCAGGACTGTGGTATCACCAAAACTTCCCAGCCCCATGCTGGGACTGGGGCATTGCCAAACCTCCCTCAGCCCCACGCCAGGACCAGGGCATCACCAAGACCTCCCCAGCCTCACGCCAGGACTGGGGCATCACCAAAATGACACAGTGGGACTGTGGCACCACCAAAACCTCCCAGACCCGTACTGAGACTGTGGCATCACCAAAATGTCCCAGCCCCACCCCAGGACTGGCATCACCGAAACCCCACGACATGACTGTGGCATCACCAAAACCTCCGCAGTCCCATGCCAGGGCTGTGGCACCACCGAAACCTCCTCAGCCCCATGCTGGGACTGCAGCCTCCCCAAAACCTCCCTAGCCCCATCCCACGACTGTGGCATCACCGAAACCTCTCCAGCCCCACACCAGAACTGGCATCACCAAGACCTCCCCAGCCTCACGCCAGGACTGGGGCATCACCAAAATGACACAGTGGGACTGTGGCACCACCAAAACCTCCCAGACCCGTACTGAGACTGTGGCATCACCAAAATGTCCCAGCCCCACCCCAGGACTGGCATCACCGAAACCCCACGACACGACTGTGGCATCACCAAAACCTCTGCAGTCCCATGCCAGGGCTGTGGCACCACCGAAACCTCCTCAGCCCCATGCTGGGACTGCAGCCTCCCCAAAACCTCCCTAGCCCCATGCCGGGACTGTGGCATGACCGAAACTTCCCAGCCCCACACCAGGACAGTGGCATCACCGAAACCTCTCCAGCCCCATGCCAAGACTGTGGCGTCACCGAAATCTCCCCAGCCCTACGCTAGGACTGTGGCTTCACCGAAACCTCTCCAGCCCCATGCCAGGACTGTGGCTTCACCGAAACCTCCCCAGCCCCATGCCAGGATGGCAGCCCCGGACCTGCAGCAGTTGTTGTTGCCGCACATGAGCACCTCGCGGCCGCCGCAGCAGATGGTGCAGTAGGACTGGTAGCCGTCATCATCGTACTGGTACGCGCACTCCAAGAAGCAGTTCTGGGGGAGAGCCAAGGCGTGAGCGCGGTGCGGCCCGAGCCCTGTGCTGGGATGCTGCTGCGAGGCCGGGCACCCTGCGAGGGCACCGGGGCAGCTCCTGGCAGAGGGGCCTGGCAGGGAGACCTCCGGGACAGGGTGTCTGGGGGGACCCGGCCGTGCCCACTCGCCTGGCGCTGGGGCTGCCTGTGCCATGCCGTACCTTGCAGTTTTGGCACATTCCTCCGATAAATAGAGGGTGCTCCAGGGTCACGTTGAGGCTCCCGCAGGAGATGCAGATGTCTGGGGGGCAGGAGGGGAGACGTTACCCACAGAATCTGCCACCCCCCAGCACCGGGGCAAGCCCAGCATGTGGGGAGCAGCCCGACCCCGAGCCACGTCCTGCTGCCACCCCCGGCAAACGCTCACGCCCCACATCTGGCTCACACCGGCTTCGCCCCCTTAGCTGGGGAGTGGCAAAATCCTCCCCGAGCCCCAAACTGCCGGCACAACCGGGACAGCCACCACAGTGCGATGGGGACCAAGCCAGGGGACAGCGGGGCAGGACTCCCACCGCCTCCCCGGCCCCCAACAGCCCCCCCTGCCCTGCCTTGCTCCATGCCCAGTGCTGGTGACCCCAGCCTCGGGCAGTGTCCCAGGGGTCCCCGCCACCGTCCAGGGCAGCCCACCATCATGGCTGCCGCTGTCCCTGCTCCCAGCCAGGCTGAGGGATGGGACAAGCCCGTCCCCTGGCCCCCTGGGCCCCCCCTGCCCCTCTGAGCCCCCTCTGCCTTCCGGGTCTGCAGCCAGAATTGTTGTCCGGCTGGGGAGGGACCCTCCACCCCAGCCCCAGCCCCAGGGGCAGGATGCGCCCCAGCCCCAGAGCCGGGCATTGCCCCACACTCACCTTCGATGTTCCTGCATTTCTGCCGGACCTCGTAAACAAGCCGCTCTGGGGAGGGAGAGAGGTGTCAGGGTGGGGGGGTCCTGCCCGATGCCAGCCCTGCCCCAGCCAGGTCCCCTCCGCGCAGCCCCGCGGGGGGGCGAAGGGAGGGGACCCCAGGAAGGTCCCCGATGGAGAAGGGGGGACCTCGCCCAGAGCAGCTTTCGCCCCCCCTGGCCCCCCGTGGTGACCATGGCCCTCCCGGCACTGGGACCGAGCCCTGGCAGGGTCACGGCCAAGCAAACCCCCGCGGAGGGGGGTGTGTGGGGCCACCCCCAGCCTGTACCTCGGGTGCGCTCATCGATGATCTCCTTGACCTTGGGCTTCTCCGTTGTGCTTTTCCTGGGTTTTTTGGCGGGTGGGGGCGGTGCGTAGGCGGCCGCTTCCGGCTCTACCCACATCTCCGTGTAAACTTCTTTGTAGGGGTTTCGCTCCTCTGCAAGGGGTGCGCAGGGTCCCGTCAGCGGGGAGCCCCCCAGGACCCGCCAGCCCCACGGCGCTTCCTCTGTCCAAGCCCACGCTGCCGCGGGGACGCCACAGCCAATGGCTGGCGGTCCCCGGGGGACACTCGCCAGGGCCACCGAGGGGGTCCCCATCCCGCGAGCAGGGCCCCGCGCCTCCCCCCACTCACCTTCGGGGGGCTCCAGGCCCTTGGGGCCGGAGGGCTGGAAGCCGCCCAGAGCCCACTCAATCATCTGCTTGTTCTGGATCTCCACCACCTTGGAGGTGTCCGTCTCGTCGTTCTCGGGGCACGCCGGGAAGATCTTCCCTGCTCTGCTGCTCGCCACCTGCCAGGGAGCCGCGGGCCCGGCCGTCACCCACCCGCCCACCCTGCTGAGGGGGTCCCCATCCTCAGCCCCCCGCTCCAGGCTGCTCCAGACGCTGCCCGCGTTGCCCAGCCAGGCAGCCCCCAGCCCCAAAGGGACCTACACGGTCAGACTCCCCCACACTGCCCCAGGAGAAACCCCCAACACCTCCCAGCACTGCCAAGAGACCCCCAGAAAGCCAAGACCCCCCCCAGCATCACCCCACAGGGACTTCAGCAACTCCCCAGAGACCCCAACCTCCCCCCCAGCTTCCCCAACAGACCTCCAGACACCCCTGGCTGGGACAGGAGATTCCCAGACACCCCCAAAATCTCCTGAAGGAGTCCCCCAGGTCCCCCACCCTGTGCTCTCCAGGACGCTGCTGGGTGCAGGAGGCGAGGCAGGGCCGGACCTGCTCGGGCACCAATGTCCCCCCCCCCAACCTCGGGGGGCCGGGGGGCCGGTGCCAGCCCGCAGCTGGTGCCGCTCACCTGCAGCACCTCGTAGATGGCTTTGCGGTACATGGGCTGCTTGTTGTAGGTGGCCTGGTGGAAGGCGCTGGCGAAGGAGCTGAGCGGCAGGAGCTTCTCCACGCAGACCTGGGAGACGGGACGCGGCCGTGAGCTGGGGGGGATGCCCGGGGACGGGGGGGCTGCCCGGACCCCCACCCTACGGGTGCCACTTACCACCGAGAACTTGCCGTCCCCAAACCACATCACCCAGCGGGTGCCCTCGGCCGCCCGGCTCCGTCCCGTCATCCACCAGGAGACGATGCGCCCGGGCCACCAGGAGAAGCCGCGCAGCTTGCCCCACACCAGCTCGCCGATGCCGAAGCCCCGGCCGTCCTGTGCCGCGAGGAGACGGGGGGGAAGGTCAGAGGCCAGTGGGGAAGGGGTGCTCGTGTCCCCGGGGGGCAGCGGCCCCGCAAACCCCCCCTGCCCCGGCTGGTCCTGCCCTCACCTCGTACTCGGGCTCGTCGTCAGCCGACTTGGAGGTGTTCTTGTCGACGGCGTCGGCCACCACTGGCTCAGGCGTGGTGGCCACGTTGGGCGAGGCGGGGTCGGTGGGCTGCTGCGAGGCGGGGGGGCTGGCCTCCTCCTCCTTCTGGGGCTCTGCCCGCGGCGTCTCCTCCACCACGTTCATCACGGCGATCACCTTCGCCTTCTTCTCCGCCTGGCGGGGGGAACTCCGGTCAGGGCTGCGGGGCATCGCTCGCCCGGCGCCCCGAGATGCGGGCAGGGTGCCCTGGGCCAGCCCGGCTGGGGGGGCTGCACTCTGGCACAGCCCTGGCAGCCCCCAGGGCAGACCCCCCCCATGTGTCTCCGGGCACATGGGGAGACCGTGTGTGGCCTGGGGTGCTCCCCTTAGCTCCCGTGCCTCAGTTTCCCTCCGAGGCTGGGAGGGGACGGCTCGCGGTGTTTGCAAAGCTGCCGGGGGCGGCTCTGGGGGAAAGAGGGGGCAGCCGCCCCCCCCCCCCCAAAGGGCTGCCCCTGCTCTGCCCCCCGGGGGGCTGTCCCCGCTCCCGGCCGGGGGACCCCCAGGACGCGGCCCCTGGCCCCCAGCCAGGCCAGAGGGGCCATGGCACCAGGCCCGGAGCCCCGCCGCCCCCCAGCCCTCCCCGCCCCGTTCCCGGCCCCCCCGAGCCCCTTCCCCTTCCCGGGCAGAGCCCGGCCCGCAGCCCCCCCGGCCCCTCGCAGCCCTGGAGCCCCCCCCCGGCAGCCAGGGCCCCCCCGGCACCCCCCGGCCCTGGCCCGGGACCCCCCCCGGACCCCTGTCAGCCTCTCCGGGCCGCCCGGTGCCCCCCTCGGGCCCGCCCCGCCCGGGCGCCCGCTGTCCCCGGGCCGAGTGTGCTGAACTGCGCCGGCCGGGCCGGGAGACGCTGAGCTGGGCCGGGCCCCGGGGCCCAGCCGGGACACCGAGCTCCGCCGGGCGGGGACCGGCCTTGCGCCGCGGCGGGGAAGTGCCGGGCTCAGCCGAGCGGGGCCGGGCCGGGCCGGGCCGCTCTCCCCGCGGTGGCCACCTACCCATGCGGGCTGGGCGCCGCGGCGGGCCGGGCCGAACCGAGCCGAGCTGAGGCGAGCCGGACTGGGCCGAGCCGGGCCGGACTGGGCCGAGCGGAGCCGAGCCGAGCCGAGCCGGACTGAGCCGAGCCGGACTGAGCCGAGCCGGACTGAGCCGAGCCGAGCCGAGCCGGGCCGGACTGGGCCGAGCGGAGCCGAGCCGAGCCGAGCCGAGCCGGGCCGAGCCGGACTGAGCCGAGCCGAGCCGAGCCGAGCCGAGCCGGGCCGAGCCGAGCCGAGCCGGGCCGAGCCGGGCCGAGCCGAGCCGGGCCGAGCCGGACTGAGCCGAGCCGAGCCGGGCCGAGCCGGGCCGAGCCGAGCCGAGCCGAGCCGGACTGAGCCGAGCCGGGCCGAGCCGAGCCGAGCCGAGCCGAGCCGGGCCGAGCCGAGCCGAGCCGAGCCGGTCCGGGCCGCGGGGGCAGCCCCGGCGGTTCTTTGTCTGGGATCCCCCGGTCACATGGTGCCTCCCGGCCCGGCTGGTTGGCTGCGCCGGGGAGGGGCCGCGCGGCGCGGAGGGGACAGCCCGGCCCGGCCCCCCCCGCCCGGGCCTCGGCGCGGCTCGGCTCCGCTCGGCAACTCGGGTCGGCTCGGCTCCGCTCGGCTCGGCTCGGCTCGGCTCGGCTCGGCTCCGCTCGGCAACTCGGCTCGGCTCCGCTCGGCAACTCGGGTCGGCTCCGCTCGGCAACTCGGCTCGGCTCGGCTCGGCTCGGCCCCGCTCGGCCCCGCTCGGCTCTCTCACCGTGGCTCGGTCCCGTCCGTCTCGGCTCCGGTGCCTCCCGCGCTCCGGTCCCGTGCACTCCTGCTCGGCTCAGCTCGGCTCCGGCCCGGCGCCCCCCGGCACTCCCCAGGCCCGGCCCCGGGGCCGAGGTCGGGCGGCAGCACGGCGCTGGGGGGGTCCCGGTCCCCCGGGCCGGACCCCGCGGAACTCACCGGCCCGGCGGCAGCGATCCCGTCCGGGCTGGGCTGGGCTGGGGCGGCCTCCCCGCCGCGGGGCCGCTCCGCGCCGCCTTTTGTCCCGGGGCCGCGGCCCCCCCCGGCCCCTTTGTGCGGCAGCGCGGCGGGACGGGGCGGGGGGGCGGCGGCGGCGCCCCGGGGGGCCTCGCCCCGGCACGGCAGGAATCCGCCCGGGGGGCGGGGGGCCCGCCGCCCCCCCGGCCCGGCCCGGCCCGGCCCGCCGCGCTGGCACCGGGCGGGACCCGCGGCCCAGTGGGCCCCGGTTGGGGCCGGGCCGGGTGCTGCGGGCTGGCACCGGCCCCGCCGCACCGGTTCAGCCCGTGACGGGCGCTGCTCGGGGAGCAGGCGGCCCAGCTCGGCCCGGCGGCACTGCGCTGGGAGCGCATCACCCAGTTCGGCCCAGACCCCCACGGCACTGGTCTGGGAGCGCATCACCCAGTTCAGCCCAGACCCCCACGGCACTGGTCTGGGACCACATCACCCAGTTCAGCCCAGACCCCCACGGCACTGGTCTGGGACCACATCACCCAGTTCAGCCCAGACCCCCACGGCACTGGTCTGGGACCACATCACCCAGTTCGGCCCACTGGTGTGCACCCACATGGCACTGGTCTGGGACCACATCACCCAGTTCGGCCCAGACCCCCACGGCACTGGTCTGGGACCTCATCACCCAGTTCAGCCCAGACCCCCACGGCACTGGTCTGGGACCACATCACCCAGTTCAGCCCAGACCCCCACGGCACTGGTCTGGGAGCAAATCACCCAGTTCGGCCCAGATCCCCATGGCAGTGGTCTGGGACCACATCACCCAGTTCAGCCCAGACCCCCACGGCACTGGTCTGGGACCACATCACCCAGTTCGGCCCAGATCCCCATGGCACTGGTCTGGGACCACATCACCCAGTTCAGCCCAGACCCCCACGGCACTGGTCTGGGACCACATCACCCAGTTCAGCCCAGACCCCCACGGCACTGGTCTGGGACCACATCACCCAGTTCAGCCCAGACCCCCATGGCACTGGTCTGGGAGCGCATCACCCAGTTCAGCCCAGACCCCCACGGCACTGGTCTGGGAGCGCATCACCCCGTTCGGCCCAGACCCCCACGGCACTGGTCTGGGACCTCATCACCCCGTTCGGCCCAGACCCCCACGGCACTGGTCTGGGACCTCATCACCCAGTTCAGCCCAGACCCCCACGGCACTGGTCTGGGAGCAAATCACCCAGTTCAGCCCAGACCCCCACGGCACTGGTCTGGGAGCAAATCACCCAGTTCGGCCCACTGGTGTGCACCCACATGGCACTGGTCTGGGACCACATCACCCAGTTCAGCCCAGACCCCCACGGCACTGGTCTGGGAGCAAATCACCCAGTTCGGCCCACTGGTGTGCACCCACATGGCACTGGTCTGGGACCACATCACCCAGTTCAGCCCAGACCCCCACGGCACTGGTCTGGGAGCACATCACCCAGTTCGGCCCAGACCCCCACGGCACTGGTCTGGGACCACATCACCCAGTTCGGCCCAGACCCCCACGGCACTGGTCTGGGACCACATCACCCAGTTCGGCCCAGATCCCCACGGCACTGGTCTGGGACCTCATCACCCACTTCAGCCCAGACCCCCACGGCACTGGTCTGGGACCACATCACCCAGTTCGGCCCAGACCCCCACGGCACTGGTCTGGGACCTCATCACCCAGTTCAGCCCAGACCCCCACGGCACTGGTCTGGGAGCAAATCACCCAGTTCAGCCCAGACCCCCACGGCACTGGTCTGGGAGCAAATCACCCAGTTCGGCCCACTGGTGTGCACCCACATGGCACTGGTCTGGGACCACATCACCCAGTTCAGCCCAGACCCCCACGGCACTGGTCTGGGAGCAAATCACCCAGTTCGGCCCACTGGTGTGCACCCACATGGCACTGGTCTGGGACCACATCACCCAGTTCAGCCCAGACCCCCACGGCACTGGTCTGGGAGCACATCACCCAGTTCGGCCCAGACCCCCACGGCACTGGTCTGGGACCACATCACCCAGTTCGGCCCAGACCCCCACGGCACTGGTCTGGGACCACATCACCCAGTTCGGCCCAGATCCCCACGGCACTGGTCTGGGACCTCATCACCCAGTTCAGCCCAGACCCCCATGGCACTGGTCTGGGAGCGCATCACCCAGTTCAGCCCAGACCCCCACGGCACTGGTCTGGGAGCAAATCACCCAGTTCGGCCCAGACCCCCACGGCACTGGTCTGGGACCACATCACCCAGTTCAGCCCAGACACCCACGGCACTGGTCTGGGAGCAAATCACCCAGTTCGGCCCAGACCCCCACGGCACTGGTCTGGGACCACATCACCCAGTTCAGCCCAGACCCCCACGGCACTGGTCTGGGACCACATCACCCAGTTCAGCCCAGACCCCCACAGCACTGGTCTGGGACCACATCACCCAGTTCAGCCCAGACCCCCATGGCACTGGTCTGGGAGCGCATCACCCCGTTCGGCCCAGACCCCCACGGCACTGGTCTGGGACCACATCACCCAGTTCAGCCCAGACCCCCATGGCACTGGTCTGGGAGCGCATCACCCCGTTCGGCCCAGACCCCCACGGCGCTGGTCTGGGACCACATCACCCAGTTCGGCCCACTGGTGTGCACCCACACGGCACTGGTCTGGGACCACATCACCCAGTTCAGCCCAGACCCCCACGGCGCTGGTCTGGGAGCGCATCACCCAGTTCAGCCCAGACCCCCACGGCACTGGTCTGGGAGCAAATCACCCAGTTCGGCCCACTGGTGTGCACCCACATGGCACTGGTCTGGGACCACATCACCCAGTTCAGCCCAGACCCCCACGGCACTGGTCTGGGACCACATCACCCAGTTCAGCCCAGATCCCCATGGCACTGGTCTGGGAGCGCATCACCCAGTTCGGCCCAGACCCCCACGGCACTGGTCTGGGACCTCATCACCCAGTTCAGCCCAGACCCCCACGGCACTGGTCTGGGACCACATCACCCAGTTCGGCCCAGATCCCCACGGCACTGGTCTGGGAGCAAATCACCCAGTTCGGCCCAGACCCCCCACGGCACTGCTCTGGGACCACATCACCCAGTTCAGCCCAGACCCCCACGGCACTGGTCTGGGACCACATCACCCAGTTCAGCCCAGACCCCCACGGCACTGGTCTGGGACCACATCACCCAGTTCGGCCCAGACCCCCACGGCACTGGTCTGGGACCACATCACCCAGTTCAGCCCAGACCCCCACGGCACTGGTCTGGGACCACATCACCCAGTTCAGCCCAGACCCCCACGGCACTGGTCTGGGACCACATCACCCAGTTCGGCCCACTGGTGTGCACCCACACGGCACTGGTCTGGGACCTCATCACCCAGTTCAGCCCAGACCCCCACGGCACTGGTCTGGGACCACATCACCCAGTTCAGCCCAGACCCCCACGGCACTGGTCTGGGAGCAAATCACCCAGTTCGGCCCACTGGTGTGCACCCACATGGCACTGGTCTGGGACCACATCACCCAGTTCAGCCCAGACCCCCACGGCACTGGTCTGGGAGCAAATCACCCAGTTCGGCCCACTGGTGTGCACCCACATGGCACTGGTCTGGGACCACATCACCCAGTTCAGCCCAGACCCCCACGGCACTGGTCTGGGAGCACATCACCCAGTTCGGCCCAGACCCCCACGGCACTGGTCTGGGACCACATCACCCAGTTCGGCCCAGACCCCCACGGCACTGGTCTGGGACCACATCACCCAGTTCGGCCCAGATCCCCACGGCACTGGTCTGGGACCTCATCACCCACTTCAGCCCAGACCCCCACGGCACTGGTCTGGGACCACATCACCCAGTTCGGCCCAGACCCCCACGGCACTGGTCTGGGAGCACATCACCCAGTTCGGCCCAGACCCCCACGGCACTGGTCTGGGACCACATCACCCAGTTCAGCCCAGACCCCCACGGCACTGCTCTGGGACCACATCACCCAGTTCGGCCCACTGGTGTGCACCCACACGGCACTGGTCTGGGACCTCATCACCCAGTTCAGCCCAGACCCCCACGGCACTGGTCTGGGACCACATCACCCAGTTCAGCCCAGACCCCCACGGCACTGGTCTGGGAGCAAATCACCCAGTTCGGCCCACTGGTGTGCACCCACATGGCACTGGTCTGGGACCACATCACCCAGTTCAGCCCAGACCCCCACGGCACTGGTCTGGGAGCAAATCACCCAGTTCGGCCCACTGGTGTGCACCCACATGGCACTGGTCTGGGACCACATCACCCAGTTCAGCCCAGACCCCCACGGCACTGCTCTGGGACCACATCACCCAGTTTGGCCCAGACCCCCACGGCACTGGTCTGGGACCACATCACCCAGTTCAGCCCAGACCCCCACGGCACTGGTCTGGGAGCACATCACCCAGTTCAGCCCAGATCCCCACGGCACTGGTCTGGGACCACATCACCCAGTTCGGCCCAGACCCCCGCGGCACTGGTCTGGGAGCAAATTACCCAGTTCGGCCCAGACCCCCACGGCACTGGTCTGGGACCTCATCACCCAGTTCAGCCCAGACCCCCGCGGCACTGGTCTGGGAGCAAATTACCCAGTTCGGCCCACTGGTGTGCACCCACATGGCACTGGTCTGGGACCACATCACCCAGTTCAGCCCAGACCCCCACGGCACTGGTCTGGGACCACATCACCCAGTTCAGCCCAGACCCCCACGGCACTGGTCTGGGACCACATCACCCAGTTCAGCCCAGACCCCCACGGCACTGGTCTGGGAGCAAATCACCCAGTTCGGCCCACTGGTGTGCACCCACACGGCACTGGTCTGGGACCACATCACCCAGTTCAGCCCAGACCCCCACGGCGCTGGTCTGGGAGCGCATCACCCAGTTCAGCCCAGACCCCCGCGGCACTGGTCTGGGAGCAAATTACCCAGTTCGGCCCACTGGTGTGCACCCACATGGCACTGGTCTGGGACCACATCACCCAGTTCAGCCCAGACCCCCACGGCACTGGTCTGGGACCACATCACCCAGTTCAGCCCAGACCCCCACGGCACTGGTCTGGGACCACATCACCCAGTTCAGCCCAGACCCCCACGGCACTGGTCTGGGAGCAAATCACCCAGTTCGGCCCACTGGTGTGCACCCACATGGCACTGGTCTGGGACCACATCACCCAGTTCAGCCCAGACCCCCACGGCACTGGTCTGGGACCACATCACCCAGTTCAGCCCAGATCCCCACAGCACTGGTCTGGGACCTCATCACCCAGTTGAGCCCAGACCCCCACGGCACTGGTCTGGGAGCAAATCACCCAGTTCGGCCCACTGGTGTGCACCCACATGGCACTGGTCTGGGACCACATCACCCAGTTCAGCCCAGACCCCCACGGCACTGGTCTGGGACCACATCACCCAGTTCAGCCCAGATCCCCATGGCACTGGTCTGGGAGCGCATCACCCAGTTCGGCCCAGACCCCCACGGCACTGGTCTGGGAGCACATCACCCAGTTCAGCCCAGACCCCCACGGCACTGGTCTGGGACCACATCACCCAGTTCGGCCCAGACCCCCACGGCACTGGTCTGGGACCTCATCACCCAGTTCAGCCCAGACCCCCACGGCACTGGTCTGGGACCACATCACCCAGTTCGGCCCAGATCCCCACGGCACTGGTCTGGGAGCAAATCACCCAGTTCGGCCCAGACCCCCCACGGCACTGCTCTGGGACCACATCACCCAGTTCAGCCCAGACCCCCACGGCACTGGTCTGGGACCACATCACCCAGTTCAGCCCAGACCCCCACGGCACTGGTCTGGGACCACATCACCCAGTTCGGCCCAGACCCCCACGGCACTGGTCTGGGACCACATCACCCAGTTCAGCCCAGACCCCCACGGCACTGGTCTGGGACCACATCACCCAGTTCGGCCCACTGGTGTGCACCCACACGGCACTGGTCTGGGACCTCATCACCCAGTTCAGCCCAGACCCCCACGGCACTGGTCTGGGACCACATCACCCAGTTCAGCCCAGACCCCCACGGCACTGGTCTGGGAGCAAATCACCCAGTTCGGCCCACTGGTGTGCACCCACATGGCACTGGTCTGGGACCACATCACCCAGTTCAGCCCAGACCCCCACGGCACTGGTCTGGGACCACATCACCCAGTTTGGCCCAGACCCCCACGGCACTGGTCTGGGACCACATCACCCAGTTCGGCCCAGACCCCCACGGCGCTGGTCTGGGAGCGCATCACCCAGTTCAGCCCAGATCCCCACGGCACTGGTCTGGGAGCAAATTACCCAGTTCGGCCCACTGGTGTGCACCCACATGGCACTGGTCTGGGACCACATCACCCAGTTCAGCCCAGATCCCCACGGCACTGGTCTGGGAGCACATGACCCAGTCCAGCCCAGACCCCCACGGCACTGGTCTGGGAGCACATCACCCAGTTTGGCCCAGACCCCCACAGCACTGGTCTGGGAGCGCATCACCCAGTTCAGCCCAGACCCCCACGGCACTGGTCTGGGAGCACATCACCCAGTTCAGCCCAGACCCCCACGGCACTGGTCTGGGACCACATCACCCAGTTCGGCCCACTGGTGTGCACCCACACGGCACTGGTCTGGGACCACATCACCCAGTTCAGCCCAGACCCCCACGGCACTGGTCTGGGACCACATCACCCAGTTCGGCCCAGACCCCCACGGCACTGGTCTGGGACCACATCACCCAGTTCGGCCCAGACCCCCATGGCACTGGTCTGGGACCACATCACCCAGTTCGGCCCAGACCCCCACAGCACTGGTCTGGGACCACATCACCCAGTTCGGCCCAGACCCCCACGGCACTGGTCTGGGACCACATCACCCAGTTCAGCCCAGACCCCCACGGCACTGGTCTGGGACCACATCACCCAGTTCGGCCCAGACCCCCACGGCACTGGTCTGGGAGCACATCACCCAGTTCAGCTCACTGGTGTGCACCCACACGGCACTGGTCTGGGACCACATCACCCAGTTCAGCCCAGACCCCCACAGCACTGGTCTGGGACCACATCACCCAGTTCGGCCCAGATCCCCACGGCACTGGTCTGGGAGCAAATCACCCAGTTCAGCCCAGACCCCCACAGCACTGGTTTGGGACCACATCACCCAGTTCAGCCCACTGGTCTGCACCCCCACGGCACTGGTCTGGGACCACATCACCCAGTTCAGCCCAGATACCCACAGCACTGGTCTGGGAGCAAATCACCCAGTTCAGCCCACTGGTCTGCACCCCCACGGCACTGGTTTGGGACCACATCACCCAGTTCATCCCATTGGTGTTCACCCCCACGGCACTGGTCTGGGACCACATCACCCAGTTCAGCCCAGACCCCCACGGCACTGGTCTGGGAGCAAATCACCCAGTTCAGCCCAGACCCCCACAGCACTGGTCTGGGACCACATCACCCAGTTCGGCCCAGACCCCCACGGCACTGGTCTGGGAGCACATCACCCAGTTCAGCCCAGACCCCCACGGCACTGGTCTGGGACCACATCACCCAGTTTGGCCCAGACCCCCACGGCACTGGTCTGGGACCACATCACCCAGTTCGGCCCAGACCCCCACGGCACTGGTCTGGGACCACATCACCCAGTTCAGCCCAGACCCCCATGGCACTGGTCTGGGAGCACATCACCCAGTTCAGCTCACTGGTGTGCACCCACATGGCACTGGTCTGGGACCACATCACCCAGTTCGGCCCAGACCCCCACGGCACTGGTCTGGGACCACATCACCCAGTTCAGCCCACTGGTCTGCACCCCCACGGCACTGGTCTGGGACCACATCACCCAGTTCAGCCCAGACCCCCACGGCACTGGTCTGGGACCACATCACCCAGTTCAGCCCAGACCCCCACGGCACTGGTCTGGGACCACATCACCCAGTTCAGCCCAGACCCCCACGGCACTGGTCTGGGACCACATCACCCAGTTCGGCCCAGACCCCCACGGCACTGGTCTGGGACCACATCACCCAGTTCGGCCCAGACCCCCACGGCACTGGTCTGGGACCACATCACCCAGTTCGGCCCAGACCCCCACAGCACTGGTCTGGGACCACATCACCCAGTTCGGCCCAGACCCCCACGGCACTGGTCTGGGACCACATCACCCAGTTCAGCCCAGACCCCCACGGCACTGGTCTGGGACCACATCACCCAGTTCGGCCCAGACCCCCACGGCACTGGTCTGGGAGCACATCACCCAGTTCAGCTCACTGGTGTGCACCCACACGGCACTGGTCTGGGACCACATCACCCAGTTCAGCCCAGACCCCCACAGCACTGGTCTGGGACCACATCACCCAGTTCGGCCCAGATCCCCACGGCACTGGTCTGGGACCTCATCACCCAGTTCAGCTCACTGGTGTGCACCCACACGGCACTGGTCTGGGACCACATCACCCAGTTCGGCCCAGACCCCCACGGCACTGGTCTGGGAGCACATCACCCAGTTCGGCCCAGACCCCCACAGCACTGGTCTGGGACCACATCACCCAGTTCGGCCCAGACCCCCATGGCACTGGTCTGGGAGCACATCACCCAGTTCAGCCCACGGGCACGCACCCCCATGGCACTGGTCTGGGACCACATCACCCAGTTCAGCCCAGATCCCCACGGCACTGGTCTGGGAGCAAATCACCCAGTTCAGCCCAGACCCCCACAGCACTGGTTTGGGACCACATCACCCAGTTCAGCCCACTGGTCTGCACCCCCACGGCACTGGTCTGGGACCACATCACCCAGTTCAGCCCAGATACCCACAGCACTGGTCTGGGAGCAAATCACCCAGTTCAGCCCACTGGTCTGCACCCCCACGGCACTGGTTTGGGACCACATCACCCAGTTCATCCCATTGGTGTTCACCCCCACGGCACTGGTCTGGGACCACATCACCCAGTTCAGCCCAGACCCCCACGGCACTGGTCTGGGAGCAAATCACCCAGTTCAGCCCAGACCCCCACAGCACTGGTCTGGGACCACATCACCCAGTTCGGCCCAGACCCCCACGGCACTGGTCTGGGAGCACATCACCCAGTTCAGCCCAGACCCCCACGGCACTGGTCTGGGACCACATCACCCAGTTTGGCCCAGACCCCCACGGCACTGGTCTGGGACCACATCACCCAGTTCGGCCCAGACCCCCACGGCACTGGTCTGGGACCACATCACCCAGTTCAGCCCAGACCCCCATGGCACTGGTCTGGGAGCACATCACCCAGTTCAGCTCACTGGTGTGCACCCACATGGCACTGGTCTGGGACCACATCACCCAGTTCGGCCCAGACCCCCACGGCACTGGTCTGGGACCACGTCACCCAGTTCAGCCTACTGGCACGCACCCACACGGCACTGGTTTGGGACCACACCACCCAGTTCAGCCCCTCTGCGCACAGTGGCACCAGTACTGGCCTGGTCTGGACTCGGCTCTCCCAGCCCGGGGTCGCGGCAGACCCGCACCAGGACGGTGGGTCACCGGACGGCCGCCCCGCCAGCGGCTGCCGAGGCGGATGGGGCGCAGCCCTGTCCCCGTCACCCCGGCCCCGCGGAGGAGCTGCACCCAAGGGGAGAGCCGGACACCCCAACACACGTCCCCTCGCCACTGCGCGCCCCGGGCCCGTCCCCCCGCAGCCGGCCCTCCCGCGTGTCCCCCGAGAGCCAGACGTCCCGCACACCGGAGCCCAGGCACCCCAAGGGCCGTCCCCCCCCGACCCCCAGGCGCAGCCCCGAAGAGCCAGACCCCCCCCGCCGCCGGGGCAGGGGACCCCCGCACCCCGGGACGGAGGCTGCCGGCACCCCCCAGGCTATTCCCCGCCGCCCGGGTGGGGGTCCCCGAGGGCCCCCCGGCAGGAGGGGACCCGCCGAGCGGTGCCTCCCGCGCCGCGGGACCCCTTTGTCTTGCAGAGCGGAGGGACAAAGGGGCGGATGGCCGCCCCCCCCCGGGGGGCCGTGGGGCTGGCACGGGGGCTGCCAGCAGAGCCCTCCCCCCCTGGAGCCCCCACCCTGCCCGGGGGGTGCCCGGGCCGTGGGGCAGCACCTTGGCCACCCCGCCTGGCCCAAGGCAGCCCCCCAGGGCCCCCCAGGGCCAGCAGCAGCACGGCTGCACCCCAATGCCAGGCGAGCGGCCCCCCCCGCCCCGTCCCCCCCCAGCACCCCCCCGGTGCTCCGGCTTTGCCCTGGGGAGAGGGGGAGTCGGGGAGGGGGAGGAAATCCCCCATCCACCGCTCGTTAGAGCGGAGATAAGGAGATCTCCGGGGGGTGGGCACATCCAGACAACCGACCCAAGCCGCCCTCCTGCCCGCGGGCCACCGGCAGCTCAGCTCAGCCCCTGCCCCATCCCCATTCCCACCCCCATCCCCACTCCCTGTCCCTGTCCTTGTCTTTGCCCCATCCCCATCTCCACCTTCATCCCATCCCCATTCCCTGTCCCTGCCACATCCCCATCTTCATCTCCACCTTCATCCCATCCCCATCTCCACCTTCATCCCATCCCCATCTCCACCTTCATCCTATCCCCATCCCCATCTCCACCTTCATTCCGTCCCCATTCCCTGTCCCTGCCACATCCCCATCTCCATCTCCACCTTCATCCCATCCCCATCTCCACCTTCATCCTATCCCCATCCCCATCTCCACCTTCATTCCGTCCCCATTCCCTGTCCCTGCCACATCCCCATCTCCATCTCCACCTTCATCCCATCCCCATCTCCACCTTCATCCTATCCCCATCCCCATCCCCATCTTCATCCCATCCCCATCCCCCGTCCCTGCCACATCCCCATCTCCATCTCCACCTTCATCCCATCCCCATCTCCACCTTCATCCTATCCCCATCCCCATCTTCATCCCATCCCCATCCCCTGTCCCTGCCACATCCCCATCTCCATCTCCACCTTCATCCCATCCCCATCTCCACCTTCATCCTATCCCCATCCCCATCTCCACCTTCATCCCATCCCCATCCCCATCTCCATCTTCATCCCATCTCCATCCCCATCTCCATCTTCATCCCATCTCCATCCTCTGCCCCTGCCGCATCCCCATGCCCTGTCCCTGCCACATCCCCATCTCCATCTCCACCTTCATCCTATCCCCATCTCCATCTTCATCCCATTCCCATCCCCTGTCCCTGCCACATCACCATCTCCACCTTCATCCCATCCCCATCTCCACCTTCATCCCATCCCCATTCCCTGTCCCTGCCACATCCCCATCTCCATCTCCACCTTCATCCCATCCCCATCTCCACCTTCATCCTATCCCCATCCCCATCTCCATCTTCATCCCATTCCCATCCCCTGTCCCTGCCACATCACCATCTCCACCTTCATCCCATCCCCATCTCCACCTTCATCCTATCCCCATCCCCATCTTCATCCCATCCCCATCCCCTGTCCCTGCCACATCCCCATCTCCATCTCCACCTTCATCCCATCCCTATCCCATCCCCATCTCCACCTCCATCTTCATCCCACCCCCATCTCCATCTTCATCTTCATCCCATCTCCGTCCTCTGCCCCTGCCCCATCCCCACCCCTATTCCCTGCCCCAACCCCATCTCCATCTTCATCCCATCTCCATCCTCTGCCTCCTCATCCCCATCCCTATTCCCTGCCCCAGCCCCATCCCTGCCCCACGGCTGGCACAGGGTTAGGGGTGCACAGCCAACACCGGGGCCCAGCTGAGGGTGTCCCAGCACGGACGGGCAAGGGCCGGTGCCCGGACCTGCACGTTCCTGCTCCGGCTGCAGCCCTGGGGCTGGCGAGCGGCAGTGACAGCCCTCGGAGGCTGTGCGGGGTGAGGAAGAGGAGGGAAGGCTGGAGGGGGGCAGGCCGTCCCTCTGCCCGCCACAGCAGGGCTGGTGACCCCAGCTGAGCTGCTGGGACCCTGCCAGGCACCCTCTGCCCCCCAAACAGCGCTGGCATGCTGGGGCACGGGCGCTGGGTGTCCCTGTCACGGTGCTGTGCCCGGCACACGGCGCGGGAAGCTCCGGCACCGTCCGGGGATGGGGAGCAGCCGTGCCTGGCCGACCAGACACCGCCAGCCCGCTCTGCTTGCCAAAAATATGCCCCAGAGGTGACTGATTATGGGTTTGGGGACCTCCCCAGAGAGGAAATAGCCGGTGCTGAAAGGCTCCAGTTTGGAGAGACGAGGCAGGGCTGGCGCCGGCGCCAGGCAGGTTTGCCGGGCACGGGGGGCTGTGCCGTGGGGGCCCCTTCCCGGGAGGGCTTCCTGTCTCCAGCCCTCTGGGTCCCTGGCACCCCCAAAGGCGCAAACCCTCTCGGGGCACAGCTCCGTATCGGAGCACGGCCAGCACCGGGTCCGGCACAGGGAGCTCACCGGAGGGAGGGAAAGGGCAAGGATCCCGCCGCAGTGGAGCCACACAGGCGGTGGCACGTCCCCCGTCCCTGGGGACCGCGTCGCTGACACCACCAGCAAGTGACAATTGGTGCTGGGCATGCAGCTCGCGGGCGGCTGTCAGCCGAGATCGGGGAAAAGGGCCGATCCAGCCTGAAAACGTTTCAGGCTTTCTCCCCGTAATGAAAAGAAAACACTTATTCTTATTAGAAAAATAAAAGAATTAAACGCGGCTAAATTCAGCATTGTTTGAGAATGAGAGACTCCTCAGAAGAAGTATTTTGATTTTTTTTTAGCATTTTTTCCCAATTATTTTTGGCTGATGAGCAACATTGGCTGACCTGAATCTGCATTTGTTTTGGCGAGTGAACCGTGTGTTGGAAAATTGTCACTCGGCGGCTGCAACCACCAACCTCCACGGCTGTGCCGAGCTGCGGTTTGCCCTGCATGCGCGGCACGGCGCGGCTGGCAGCTACCTGCACTGGCCAGCACGCAGCGCGGGCAGGGGGCTGTGAGGCCGGGCGCTGCCAGGGCAGCTGCCACCAGCCCCCGGCCGGAGCCCCCGGCGCAGAGGTCCGTCCGTGGCCCCGCCGACGGCAGCTGCAGTGCTGCTGGCAGCCAGAGCGCGGCTGCACCAGGGGCTGCGCCGCTCTGCGTCTGCAGGCAAGCGCCTGCATTGCTGGTGCCCCCCGCGCCGGGCAGGGGCAGCAACCCCCAACCACGCTTTTGGCAACCCCCCTCCAGGCACGCAGCCCGCCTGTGCCCGGGGGTGCCCACCCCGGCTGGGACACCCTCCAGGACAACCCCGGCTCCACCAGCCCACCCTGTGCCAGGCTACACCTCTGCCCGCGGGCAGCAGCCGCACACAGACCCCAGGTCCCGCAGCCATCCCCACATCCCCGGCTGCCAGCCCCCCCCGGGGCGGTGGGACCCCCTGTGTCCGTGCCAGCCACGCCGGGAGGAGCCGATCCACCATATCCCTTGGCACAGCCACCCCGGCCGTGCCAGCCATGCCCGGTGCCCCACGGGGGCACTGCGGCTGTGCCAGCTGTGCCCTGTGCCCCACGGAGATGGCCCGGCCGTGCCAGCCATGCCCTTTTGGGACAGTCTGGCCGTGCCAGCCTCCCGCCATCCCTGCGTGGCGCCAGCGTGATGGCGCCCGGCAGCGCGGGGCTATAAATAGTGCCGGGGATGGCGGTGGCGTGAGGGGACCTGTTGCCAGGGAGACCCGCTGGCAGCGGGGGACGATGCAGAGAACGGGACGAGGGGGGAGCGGTGGGGATGCCGGTGGGGACAGGACCCCTGGGGCGCCCATGGAGCCTCTGCCCCACGGCACCCCCCGAGCGGCTGTCGGCACCGTGGCCTGCCCGCAGCCCTGCGCCTGCGCCACGGCCGGGGCTCCCGCCGCCCCCCAGCCTCCCGCCGCTGCCCTCGGCTGCGCTGATTTCGGCTGCGTCACGGCGCGTGCTGGTTCCCCAGGAAACCGGCAGGAACGGCACATCCCAGCACATCCCTCGGCACATCCCGCGGGAGAAGGAAGGGCTACGCGCTGCCTGCACCGGCAGGCCCCTGGCACCAGTGGCTGCGCACACCGGGCCCCTGGCCCCCGGCTTACGGTGGTGCCCGGAGGGGGCACAGGTGCGAGAAGCGAAGCTGCCCACCCTGGCCACGGCGCAAAACCCGGGTGCAGGCAGGGCAGCGGCACCGCCGCAGCGGTCCCACGGGGAGTGCCCGCTCCACCGCCAGTCCCACGGCTCGGCACAAGCCGGGGTGCCCTGCAGTGGGGCTGCCCACCCAAGCCCCCACCCTGCGCTGGCCACCACTCACGCAGCCGGTCACCCCAGCAGTGCTGGCACCTGGCAGAGTGCTCTGCGCGTGCCGTATTTTGCCGGAGCTCTGCCTGCCATCATTAGCGATGCCGCAATTAGCCGTGGGAGCCTTGGAGACAGCTAGACACCGCGGGGCTTGGGGTGCTCGGACCACACAGCGCCATGCAGCCCGTCCCGTCCCAGCATCACCACTGCACCGTGGTGCCCGGTGCTCCCCCTCCCCGCCCGCTCCGGCACCGTCCGGCTCCTTACCTCCCTCTTCCAGCGGGCCAGCCACTCGTCCCGCTTCCTCTTGCTGATGTAGTAGGGGTCCCCGGCCTGGAAGGTGTGCCGCTGCATGGGCCGCTGCCGCAGGCTCGATTCCCAGCCCAGCCCGCCGCGCAGCCGCCCGCGGGAGCCCTGCCGCCGGAGCGAGAGAGAGGAGGTTGAAGGCTGCGGCTCCAGAGCTGCTGTGGGCACCGGGAACGGCAGCGTGGCAGGAGCCGTGGCCTGGGGCAGGCAGGGCTCTGGGGGCAGTGGGGGGGACGGAGCAGAGCTGCTCGGGGGGGCTGGAGGTGGGCACCCCGCTTGTGCACGCTGGGGCCAGCCGGGGGAGACGGGTGGGGGGCACTGCCTGCCTGGGTGCACACACACGTGCTCTGGCCCACATCTGCGCCACGACCTGGATGCACCAGGGCTGGGCACAACACCGTGGCTGGCTGCACCGCGATGGGCACCGCCGGCACTGTCCTGGGCACGGATTTGCCCCAGGCCAACACGCTCTGCCCGGGCACGGGGGGGCAGTGGGGTCAGCCCCGGGAAGCACCGTCCCACGGGCAAGGCTGGATGGAGAGGGGTTCACCGGCCTGGCCACGGCTCGGTGCCATCTGGTCCCCAGCACAAAGGCAGGTGATGCCGGTGCCGGGCTGTGTCGGGGCGCAGGAGCCCAGGACCCTTGTCCTGCTGGGGACCCCGTCCCGGCAGCTCGCCCATGGCCGCTGGCGCTGAGGGACCGGAGGGTGCCGGTTCCCACGGGCACGTGGAGTGCTGCGCTGGCTGGCGGGCTGCGGGGCCGTGCCCGGCTCCTGCGGACGCCTCGGTGCAGCCCCTGGCGGGGGCCCGGCCCCGCGACATACTTGCCTCCATTTTCAGGGTGTCGAAATTGTTTTCCTCCTTCTCTTCCTTGCCTGCACACAGAACAAAGAGGAGCCATCAGGCGGGGGGTCAGCTCGGTGCTATGGGGCACGGCACCCCGGCCCCCGCAGGGGAGAAGGGGGCCCACCTGGGACCCCCCAGCCTGGCCAGGGGCTGGCCCTGGGCCCGGGAAGGGCACCCATCGCCGCCGTGCGAGGCCTGGGCCGTGCTCCCAGGGGATGCCGGCTGCTGGGACGGGAGCTGGCTGCTGGCGCGCCCCCTCCCCGCACACCGGCCAGGGGGTCTGGGGGGTCCGGGGGGGCGGCCCCCGCTGGGGCCGGGGCGAGCAGGGGAAGCGCGCGGAACCCCGCCGGCTTCCTGTGCTATCGGCACATCTCGCGCGCTGCAGGTACGCGCCGAGCTGCTGCCGGGAAAGCGGCTAAAAATAACCCCGACCGTTTCTGGGGCTGCAAACCTCCCCACACCCCAAGCTGCCGGGGGCCGGGGCCGAGCGCGGGCAGGCGGGTCGGAGCGTGGGGTGCGCCGGCGTGCGCATGCGGGGGCACCCACCCACTTGTGACTCCCCACGGGCAGTGCTGGGGCCGGTGGGTCCCTGCGCCGGGGAGGGCACTTCACTCCTGGGCACCGGCGTCCCTCCACGCTTCGCCCCGGCTGCCCTGGCACAGGCCTGGGCTGCAGCGGAGGGGCTCGGCCGGGACCCCCGGTGCCCCCTCGCCGGCTGAACACACGCCCTGTTTTGCTGCAGGGCACAGTGTCCCCCGGGTCCTCGGGCTGTGCTGCAGCCACAGCCCCCCCGGACACCCACCCAGCCCTGCGTGACACCCGGACAGTCCCTCGCAGCCGGCACATGGGGACCTGACCCCTCCGTGGCAGCCAGCCCCCCCCCAGAAGCAGCGAGCCCCAAGCAGGAGAGCACAAGAGCCCTGCTCTGAGTGCCGGGGGACGGCGGGGGACACTGGGGGACACTGGGGGTCACTGAGGGACATGAGCTTTCTGGCTCTGTGCTGGAGGTAGGAGTGGGTGCGTTTCCGCGGATGCCCATGCGACCCGTCCTCCCAGTCCGGCCCGCAGGTGTGGGGATCTCAGAAGGGGAAACTGAGGCACAGGAGAGGAATGTTCTGAGATGCTTGTCGCCTCCATCACTGGGTCCAGCAACCCAGGCACTGGGACTGGCCAAACTGGGGGACACCAACCAAACGGGGGGCATGTGGCTGGCATCCCCCCTGGCTCTGCTGCCCTGTGCGGCTGGTGGGGCAGAGCCCAGCACCAGGCTGTTACTGGTGCCAGGGCTGCCGCAGCGCCTTCCTGCGATGGGCCATGGCGGCCCTGCGGCTGCAGCTCCCTGCCTGAGCATCCCGCACATGCCCGGCACGGCCGGGGCTCGGCAAAGCCCCCGGCCCCGGCTCCTGCCCATCCCAGCGTCCCGCGGCAGCGCCGTGCCTCATGCTCTCTGCCATCTCTGTGCTGATGGGCCAGGATGAAGAGTTACCGACCGACGGCAGGATCCTGCCCGAGACCTTCCCACGCCGGGGATTTCGGCAGGGATGGGACCAGGGGGGAACAGCGAAGGGGTGCAGAGCTGATGGGGTGGCTGGTAAATCGTGCTTGGGCAGCGCTGGAAGAGCAGGTCCTCGGCCCCGTGCTGGGTCAGAGGGGCAGCAAGAGGTGAAAAGCCAGTGGGGAAGGAGGAGGAACCAGCGCTGGAGGAGGAGCGCTGGAGGAGGGACGCCTGCGAGAGGCCTCTGGCCAGCCGGGCACGAGGCAGCAGGAGCAGAAGGACCAAGGAGCAGACGAGGGTCTGGCAGGAGCCAAGCCTGTTGCTGGAAGGTGCCGCCGCTAACCTCGGCGCAGACGTGGCCGAAGCGCTGGAAATGGCTTCTAGGGAAGGGAGCGAGCTCCCGGCGCCTGGCATGGCTCCCCCAGAGAGTCTCTGGGTACCGCCGGGTACCACTTCGACACCATCACCCGGGCACTCGCCCCAAGGCCGACGGAGGAGCCCACGGCCGCAGCCAGACACTGGCTCTGTTTGCAGGAAAGCGCTGGAGAAGAGAGGAGGGCAGGGAAGAGCCTCCGGATGATTGGGAAGCGCCTGCGCGGCAGGAATGCAGGCAGCTGCCGTACTGCGTGCGCAGTGAGAGGAGCAGGAGGAAGATGAGCACCGTGCGCAAGGGCCCCGCGGGCAGGTCATGCCGGGGGAGGACGGGCTCTGTCACGCTGAGGGAAGCCTGAGGCTGGAAGGGGAAGCCTGACCTGCTCACAGCACCCACGTTCATGGTACCCACGCTCACGCACCGTGCTCGTGGCAGTATGCTCGTGTTCCCGCCGGCGCCTGCTGCTGCCGGCCTCTGAATCCAGAGCTCTGCCACACATGGGAGCCAGCGGCAGGGCACCCCCAGGGCTGTCTCCACCCCACTCCACACTGGTCCCCACATCAGGGTGTGCTGCTCTGACCCACACTGGCTCAGCCCATCTGGTCCAGCTCCCCTCGGCCGCCGCCGTCAGCCTGGCACCGGGGCTGCACCATGACCCACGCCTGACCACGGCATGCCCAGCCCAGCAAGCTCCCCCCGACCATCTGTACCGTGCTGCCAGCTACGGCTTCTCCGCTCCCTCAGCTGCCTGCTCTGTGCCTCGTGACTGCAGCAGCATCTGCAGCGCCCGTCTCCATCCCAGCCCTGCCTCATCAGTCTCCATCCCAGCGCTGCCTCTTCCCTCTCCATCCCAGCCCTGCCTCATCAGTCTCCATCCCAGCCCTGCCTCTCCCAGCTCCATCCCAGCCCTGCTTCTTCCCTCTCCATCCCAGCCCTGCCTCTCCCAGCTCCATCCCAGCCCAGCCTCTTCCCTCTCCATCCCAGCTCTACCTCTCCCAGCTCCATCCCAGCATCTGCCTCTCCCACCTCCATCCCAGCCCTGCCTCTCCTCTCTCCATCCCAGCCCTGCCTCTTCCCTCTCCATCCCAGCCCTTCCTCGCCCGTCTCCACCCCTCGTTCAGCATGGCTGGCAGTAGCTCTCTGCGCTGATCTGGGTCGAGAAGCCCCCGACAGCCAGAGCCTGATGCCCCGCCTCGTCTCACCCCGTTTCTGCTCCGCAGTGCCCCGTGGTGCCAGCGCTGTGGCACCCCAGCTCCATGTCCCCTCCCAGCCAGCTGTGCCCCGCTCTGGGGAGAACACGGCCCCCGTCCCGGCTCACGGCTGGTCCGAGCTGCCCCGTCCCACCGCCCGGCACCTCCTGGCCAAGAGGGATGGTGGCAGCGGGGCCACAGGCAGGCATGTCCCTGGGGGCAGCTGGGGCCAGTGCTGGTCTCCCCTGTGGCCTGGGCCGGCGCTGGGCACCCCGCTCCGGCTGCGGAGAGCGGAGCTGCTCCCGCCTGTGAGCAGCCGCAGCCAGGGAAGCTGCGGGGGGAAAAACCCTGTCCCCGGTGGGTGGCAGCTCTGCCGGGGCCTGGAGCCAGCGACAGACACTGTGCAGCCCTGGGGAGCCTGGTCCCCGTGGGAGTCCCGGCAGGCAGCACGCCAGCGTGCCATGCCCACGGCACTGCGGTGGCTCGCCCCTGCCCAGACAGGAGCATGGGCACGGCTGGGCAGTGCACAGAGCTGGCACGAGCCAGGGAGCGGGTGCCCAGTGTCCACAGTGTTGGGGTCCGCAGGGGAGCCGTGGGTCTTGGAGCAGACAGGGGAGGGCAGGGCTGGGAGCCCTCCCCGAGCTGCACACATGCATCTGCACCCGCACTCACGGATATGGCACACCCACGGACCGGTGGAGGCCGGGCCCCGCCGGGGTCCCTCCGGGGCAACCCCCCTGCTCCGGCTGGGCCACCCGGAGCCGCTGCCCAGGAGCACGACCGGAGTCTCCCGGGACGGAGACCCCACCAGCGCCCTGGGCAGCCTGTGCCTGCGTCACCCCTGCGCTGAGGAGCGTGTCCGGTGCTCAGGGGGACCCCCCGGGGTCCAGTCTGTGCCCGTCGCCCCTGGTCCCGGCACCGGGCACCACTGGGAAGAGCCGGGCTCCGTCCTCTTGGCACCCTCCCTGCAGGTATTTACAGACATGGCTCAATCCCCCCGAGCCCTCTCTGCTCCCGGCGGAGCAGTGCCAGCTCCCTCAGCCTCTCCTCGCAGCAGAGATGCTCCAGTCCCTTCCCCATCTTGGTGGCCCCAAGACTGGACTCTCTCCAGTCTGCCCATGTCTCTCTTGTACTGGGGAGCCCAGCACTGCACCCAGCACTCCCACTGTGGCCTCCTCAACCAGTGGGCAATGCTCCTAACGCAGCCCACGACACCATTTGCCTTCATTGCACGAGGACCCGCTGCTGGCTCATGCTCGGCTTGGCGTCCACCGGGACCCCCAGGGCCTCCTCTGCCTCGCTGCTTCCCAGCTGGGTGCTCCCAGCACGTGCTGGTGCCTGGGGCTGATCCTCAGCGCGGCACTGAGCCCACTGCCTCGCGTGCTCCCTGCACCGTCCGGAACAGCACCGGCACCAGAGCTGGCACCTCCTCAGCACCGGGGCAGCGCAGCACCAGGACCGCACCGTGCACGCGCCTCCCGCTCTGCCCCCGGCACATGCAGGGCTGCCATGCAAAGCGACCCAAGCGCCGGCGGTGGCTGGCACGCTCCGGGGCAGGCTTGCGTGCAGGCAGGGGCACGCCTGTGCCACGGGGTACCTGCACCGGCTGTGCCGGCGGGACGAGGACCAACCTCCCCTCCTGCCCACCCTGTTCCTGCCAGGGGGAGCGGAACCCCCCGCTCTGATCTGCTGCCCCAACCCCAAATCCCACACGGCGCGGAGGGGCTCAGCCCTTCCTCCTCCTCCTCCTCCTCCTCCGGCAGTGCTCCCCAGCCCAGGAGCTGGTGCCTGGACCCCTCCTGGGGACGGCACGGCGGGCAGGGCGGTGGGGGCCGGGGGTCCCCGGAGGGGCGCAGCGGGCGCTGGCAGGACCGCGGGCAGAGCCGCAGTCCCGTAGCGGGGAGCCCTCAACGCTAAGGTCTTACTTTTCTCTGCGGCCTCCAGGAGTTTCCTCCTCCCGCGTTTCTTCTGGGGGTCGGAAGGGGCCAGCTCACCCTCATCGGCCGGGGCGTCCAGGCCCTCCTTGGGGGTGCAGCGGCCGTTCTCCAGCGCCCGGCCCGTCTCGCCGTCCGGCAGGCTCTCCGTCTCGTCCTCCTCGGGGCGCCCGCCCTTGGGGCTCACGCCGCCCTCCTCTGCGCCCTTCCACTGGGCACCGTCCCCTTCCACGTCCCCGTTGGGCAGCGGCTCGGCAGGGCTGGCCTCCGGGCAGGGCGGGGGGCACTTGGGGACAGCTGCGATGTCTTTGGGGGTGTCACTGCTTTCCACCTGCCAAGAAGGAGAGGGAAAGGAGCTGCGATGGATGCTTACGGGGGGGGCACGGCCCCGCCTCCGCTCCCACCCATGCCCCCAGCCCGCACCCCGCCGGCCACCAACACCAGACCCCACGGTGGGAGCCCCTGCACCACCTCGGGGTGGCTGGCCCCATTCGGACCCTGTCCCCGTCCCCCTGCCCTGACCCTAATTCCCCACTGCAGATGTCACAGCACGAAGGGTATCTCTGGGACCACCGCCCACACCCCCAAAGACGCAGCTCCATGACGCAGTGATAACCTGGGGACAAATGCGCATTATGCCAAAAAGACCAAGTTTCACCTCCTGCATCTCAGACATGCCGGGCTGCCGATGCCCGCAGGGGCTGGCAGGGTGCTCTGGGGCAGGACGGGGCTACAACGGCACCCTCAGGACCAGGACATGTGGCCATGGAACCCCCAGAGCATGGACATGCTGTCATGATGCCATGAGGACCACCACAAAATGCCATGGCACCTGCAGGACCAGGATATATGGACGTGACATCATCAGGAACAGGACATGCTGCTGTGACAACCCTCAGGATGAGGACATGCTGCCACGGCACTGTCAGGACCAGGACACACTGCCATGGGACAAGAGGAGCAGACCATGCTGCCATGGCACCCTCAGAACCAGGACACACGGACATGACACCCTCAGGACCATGACACACTGCCATGGCACCCTCAGGACCAGGACACACGGACATGACACCCTCAGGACCATGACACACTGCCATGGCACCCTCAGGACCAGGACACACGGACATGACACCCTCAGGACCAGGACACACAGCCATGGCACCCCCAGGACCACGACGTTCTGCCATGGATGCCTCAGGACCAGGACAGAAGGCCATGGCACCATCAAGGCCCAAGACATGCTGTCATGACACCCTCAGGACCATGACACGCTGCTGTGACTCCCTCAGGACCAGGACACACGGCCATGACACCTTCAGCACTAGGACACACTGCCGTGGCACTCTGAGGACCAGGGGACACTGCCACAACATCCTCAGGAGCAGGACACACTGCAGTGACACCCTCAGGACAAGGACACATGGATGTGACGTATTCAGGACCAGAAGGCAATGCCACAGCACTCTCAGGATGAAGACACATGGACGTGACATCATCAGTACCGGGACATGCTGCCATGGCACTGCCAGGACCAGGACACACAGCCATGGCACACTCAGAACCAGGACACACAGTCATGGCACACTCAGGACCAGGACACACAGTCATGACACCCTCAGGACCAGGACACACAGCCATGGCACACTCAGAACCAGGACACACAGCCACGGTACCTTCAGGACCAGGACGCACAGCCATGGCACACTCAGGACCAGGACACACAGCCATAGCACCTTCAGGTCCAGGACACAAAGCCATGAAACCCTCAGGTGGCACAAGTGGTCATGACACCTTCAGGACGAGGACAAATGGCCAAGGCACCCTCAGGACCAGGACATGGTGTCATGACACCTTCAGGACCAGGGCCTGGTGGCACAACGCCCTTAGGGTCAGAACATGATGCCATGGTACCCCCAGGACTTGGATACATTGCCGTGACACCCTCAAGACCAGGACACAAGGCCACGGCACCCTCCGGTGCAGGACATGCTGACTGGACACCCCCAGGACAAGGACACACAGCCAGGCACGCCCTCAGGACTCGGACACGGTGCCATGAAATCCTTAGGATCAGGAAAAACTGCCAGGCACCCTCAGAACCTGGATGCAGCGTCACTACACCTGCCGGGCCAGGACCCACTGCCGTGACACACTCAGGACTAGGACACAACGGCATGGCACCCATGACGAGGACGCACAGCCATGGCACCTTCAGGATGAGGACACACTGCAATGACAAAGGTGAAAACAGGACACGGAGCCATGGCCTCCTCAGGACCAGGACACAGCCACGGCACCCTCAGGACCGAGATACGCAACCACGATGCCCTCAGGACCAGGCCACCGCGCCGTGCCCCACAACCAGGCAGCTCACCCCAACTAACCAGTGCCACAGTCCTGTCAGCACTTCAAGGGGGCTGATAAGAAAGATGGGGATGGACTTTTTGGTAGGGCCTGTAGCAATAGGACAAGGGGGAATGGTTTTAAGCTAAAAGAGGGGAGATTCAGACCAGATATAAGGAAGAAATTCTTTACAATAAGGGTGGTGAAACCCTGGCCCAGGTTGCCCAGAGAGGTGGTAGCTGCCCCATCCCTGGAAACATTCCAGGTCAGGTTGGACGGGGCTCTGAGCAACCTGGTCTGGTTGGAGATGTCCCTGCTCATGGCAGGGGGTTGGACCAGATCCCCTGGAAAGGTCCCTTCCAGCCCAAACCATCCGTGATTCTATAGTACTGCACCCCATGTAACGTCCCGATCAGCAATAAAAAGGGAGCGGAGGGGGTCTGGGTAAGTTAGACATCTTTTCCTCAGGAACTGGCTGCTCTGCCCATGGGTGGTGAGTGATGGCCTTTGCACCACTTGGTTTGTTCTGTCTTCTTTCCCTCTTCTGCCACTTCTTCTCTTATTTAAAAACCCTCATCTCGACCCACGCGTTTTCTTGCTTTTACTCTTCCTTTCCTCTTCCCCCGTCCCACTGGGGGTGGGTGGGGGGAGCGAGCGAGTGAGCGGCTGTGTGGTGCTTAGCTGCCTGCCGGGGATAACCAGGACACACAGCCATGACACCCTCAGGACCAGGACACGCAACTATGGCATCCTCAGGACCCGGACACATGGACATGACACCCTCAGGACCAAGACAAATGGAGGTGACACCATGAGGACCAGGACACGGAGCCACGGCACACTCGGGACCGGGACACAATGCCATGGTATCCTCAGAACAACACATCGACATGACACCAACAGGAGGTGGACACAGGGATGTGACACCCTCAGGACCAGGGCAAAATGCCATTGCACCCTCAGTGCCAGGACACAATGTCATGACACACTCAGGAGCAGGACACACCACCGTAACACCTTCAGGACCAAGACACACTTCCAAGGCAGCCTCAGGAGCAGGACACATGGACATGGCACCCTCAGGACCAGGACACTGAGCCACGGCACCCTCAGGACCTGGACCCACTACCATGAAATCCTCAGGATCAAGACAATCTGCCATGGCACCTGCAGGACCTGGACACACGGACATCACAGAATCACGGAATGGTTTGGGCTGGAAGGGACCTTCAAAGACCATCTAGCCCAGCCCCATCTTTCACAAGACCAGGTGGCTCAAAGCTCCATCCAGCCTGGCCTTGAACGCTTCCAGGGCCATCCTGTGCCAGCGCCTCACCACCCTCGGCGTAAAACATTTCTTCCCCACGCCCAATCTAACCCTACCCCCTTTCAGTTTAAAACTGTCGCCCCTTGTTCTGTCGCTATAAGCTCTGGTAAAACGCCTTTCTCCGTCTTTCTTATTAAGCCGCCTTTATATATTGAAAGGTCGCAACAAGGTCTCCCCAGAAACAGGGGATACAATGCCATGGCACCCTCAGGACAAGGCGCAAGGATGTGACACTACGAAGACCTGGATACACTGCCAAGACACCTTCAGGACCAGGACACACTGCCGTGACACCCTCAGGGCCAGGACATGGTGCCACGGCATCCTCAGGACCAGCGGACACAGACACGACACCCTCAGGACAAGGACACAATGGCATAGCACCCTCAGGACAAGGACACATAGTCATGGCACCTTCAGGACCAGGACACAATGCCGTGTCACCCACAAAAAAAGGACATGGAGCCATGGCCTCCTCAGGACCAGGACAAGCAGCCACAGCACCCTCAGGACCAAGATACACAACCATGACACCCTCAGGACCAAGACACAACGCCACGAAACCCTCAGGAGCCGGACATGCTGTCATGACACCCTCAGGACAAGGACACACATCCATGGCATCCTCAGGATGAAGACGCAAGGATGAGACACCATAAGGACCCGGACACAATGCCGGTGCACCTTCAGGACCAGGACAAACTGCCATGACACGCTGATGACCAAGACAACATGGAGATGACACCACGAGGACCAGGACATGGAGCCACGGCACTCTCAGGATCAGAACACGAGGCCATGGTGCCCTCAGGACCAGGACACGCTGCGTGGCAGCTTTAGGTCCAGGACAAGTGGTCAAAACACCCTCAGGACCAAGATGCAACACCGTGGCACCCTCAGAACCAAGACACAAGGGATGACCAAGACGTGGGGACCTGGATACGCTGCCATGACACCTTCAGGACCAGGACAAGTGCCCATGAAACCCTCAGAACCAGGACACAAGGCCAGGACACCCGCTGGAGCATGACACATGGCCATGACACCCTCAGGACCAGCACACGGTGCCATGGTACCCTCAGGACAAGGACACACGGGGATGTCACCCGGCTGCTCCCGTTGCCACGTCAGTGAGGACAGCCCCGGTGCAGAGGCGACACTCGCGCTGGCTGTCCTGCCCGGCTCGCCTGCGCTGTGACATCGCAGTGCGGGGCCAGCGTTGGGTCCCCCTCCCTCCTGCCTGTCCCCATCAGCGCTGGGGACATGGGGCCACCCTCCCCAGGACGGCGGTGCGTGTGTGTGCACGACAAGCAGAGCCAGCCACCGAGGCGTGTGACAGGAAGGGACGAGGCGTGTGACAACCACGCGCGCGTGCGTGTGCATGGCAGCAGGGACAGCCTGCGTGGGTGTTCCTACGTGTGTGTGCACAGCGGGCAGAGCTGGGGACCGTGACGTGTGTGTGTGTACAGGTGACAGGCAGAGCCAGGCCCTGTGACAACCCCTCGCGTGCACATGTGTGCGAGTGTGACACACAACTGTGGCCCATGGTGCGTGCGAGTGTGAGGGAGAAACAGCGTGACAGGCATGGCCGGGGCCGGTGACGTGCACGCGCGAGTGTGTGACGGGCAACACCAACACCCGCGGATGGGTGTGCACGCGTGACAGGCGGTGCCAGCGTGCGCGACAGGCGGGTGTGCGTGCGGGACAGGAGGTGCCGGCGCCTGCAGGAAATGTGCAGCCGGCCCCGGCTCGCGAGTGCAGGGACAGAGCGGCGAGCGTGTGCGAGCGTGAGACACGGCGGAGGACTGTCTGCGCTGGCACTCACCGGCACGCTGGGCCCGAGCGCGCGCCCGCGTGACAGACAGTGCCGATGTGAGCGCGGCAGACGGCGGTGCCGAGCGCGCGAGCAAGGCCGCAGGGCTGGGGATGGCATCGCAGGTCCCCCACCATGCTGCCAGCCCCGGGGGAGCTGCACGGCACGGCACGGCACAGCATGGGCCGGTGGCGATGGGAGCGGAGTCAGAACGAGAGGAGCAGCCTGGCTCGGCGGTTTCCGTGGCAAAGGAGAGTGAAAGTGCTGCTGCGTCACTGCGACAGCCAGTGCCGGACGCGCGGCACAGCCGCAGCGGCCCCCGGTCGGCCCTGCTGCCACAGTGCCGGGGAGCACTCAGTCCCCTCCCAGGTGTGCTCCTGGGGGGTGCAGGGTCCATCCCTGGGGCTTGGCGCTTGCCGGCACGGCACAGCGGAGCCATTCGGGCACCAGCACCATCCTTCCTGGAGACCCTGTACCCTGCCCACGGGTGTGGGGTGCCCATCCCAGCCTCACCCCTGCTCCCCCAGCGTCAGTGGCCAAGCACCCTAATGACAGACACCTGCGGGCGCTGCCGGTGCCTCCCGGTGCTGCCGGGGCTGGGAGCTGAGGAGGTGGCACCCAGCCCCATTTCCTGTGCCCCGCGCTCGCCTCTGTGAGCTCGTGCACCCCCGAGCCCTGCGCTCGCCTACCCCCCGCCCCACGCTCGCCTCCCCATCCCTGTCACCCCCGGGACCTGCGGCAGAGGCTCTGCAAGAAGCAGGGAGCATCGGGGGCTTTGCGGGATCCCGGGGACGGAGGGAGAGGCCCCAGGTTTGCTCCCAGCCCGGCCGTGCCCAGCCCTGCCTGGCCATGCCGGCATGCATGGGGGGGCAGCAGGCAAGCCCTGCCTGCCGCCCTGCCTGGGCTGCAGCAGGGCCCCCATCTCTGCGGCAGCAATGTCAGGAAATGCGGCCGCACTGTGGGGACAGGCAGCCCACCGGCACCTTCCCTGTGCCGCCACCGCCATCTCCGCCCCGGCACTCCTGGCTCCCCGTGGCGCAGGAGGGCTGGGGTGCCGGGGGCTGCGGCGTGGGGCTGCGCAGTGCCAGGGCGGCACAGAGGGGAGCCGGCTGCAGGGACCCTCCTGCCCCTCCCCAGCAAACTACATGTCCCAGGATGCACCGTACGGTGGCAAGGTGCCAGGGAGCAAATGCCGAGCTGCCAGCCAGGCTTGGCGTGAGCCGGGGTGCCCGCGGTGCTGCCGGAATGCCTGTGGTGCTGCCCACCCTCCCCTGCTCGGGGGCCGCCGGGAAGGGGGCCGGGGAGGGGACGCCGAGGCGAGGGGCAGGAGCTCTGGGGGGGGGCGGCAGATGGGGGGGGAGCCTTTCCTCTCCAGAGCTCCCCGGATTTGCACCGCCGCCACCGCCGCCCACTCCCCCGCGGGGCGCAGGAGCCCCCTGCCCAGGCGTGCCCGGTGGGCGGGGGGGGCCGTGTGCCGCTTACCATGGTGCATCCCCTCCGGCTGGTGCGCAGACCCCCGTCCGGCTGCTGCCCGCCCGTGCGCAGGCGCCTCCTCCCCGTGCTGGCGGCAGCAGCCCCGCGGCGGCGGGCGCTTCCTGCTCGGCTCGGCCGCCCCGGCTCGCTGGCAGAGTCACTTCCTCCACTCGCTTGCTCGCTCGCTGGCCTCAGCTCCGGCGTGCGGGGGGCCGGGGGCTGTCGTGCCGAGGGGCCGTGAACGGAGCCGGGAAGGATACAACAGGACGTCCCGCAACCTGCGGCGGGGAAGGGGCTGGCGAGGCAGGAGGGGGTGTTGGGGTCCGGGGGGGACCCTCACAGGGTGTCCGGCAGCACTGGCGGGAAGCCACGGCCATGCCATTGCAACGCCTGGCTGCCTGCGGGGATGCAGAGAATCGCCCTCACGCTGTGCCGAGCTTGCACCGCGCAGCCCCCGCCGCAGCGCCAGCCGGAGCCGGGCTGGCCCCACTCCCGCCCAGGGACAGCACGGTGGTGTCACTCGTGCCGGGGATGTGCATGCACCAGGGTGGGGGCCACCGCACACCCACGCGCCGGGGACACGCGAGCCACCGCCGACAGTCCCAGGGGTGCCTGGCAGCCTCTCCCTGTGCTGGACGGCCTCCCGGCTGGGGCCGGTGGCAAAGCCCGGTCCCCAGGGAGGGCATGACTCAACCAAGCAGACACCGTTGCCATCGGGAGGGTGGAGGTGTCGTGCCAGGCTGCCGCACAGGAGCTCCCGGCCGTGAGCGAGGGTGCGCGCGGGGCAATGGAGGCTGAAGGACACACCTCGGCGTGCCCAGCCAACTGATGCCGCAGTGCCGGGAGGCCTGGACACCAACCGCAGTGGTGGGACAGGCTGTGGGGACGCCGTGGTGTGCCTGGATGCGGCCCTAGAGCAGCGGAGGGAGCTGGCACTGGTGGTGACATGGACGCCGGAGAGCAAAGTCCCCGGCTGGCGGAGGGGAGGGAGCCACCAGCGCCGCCATGCCGGCGCCCGGGCCTCACACCGGCTCTGGAAGCGATTGTGCGGCGCACGCTCCGCCTGCGTCCCCCCACACCCGCACACTGCCGGCACCCCAACCACCCCCACTCAGCGCGGCCGGGGGGCTCAGTGCAGCCCCGGGGCTCAGGGCAGCAGGAGCTGCCGGAGGGGCCGGAGCTGGCTTGGAAGGGGACGGGGCAGCCTGGACCACGGAGGGAGACTTGGGGCAAACCGAAGCGGGGCTCGTGGGCTGCACCCCAGACCTGCACCCAGCAGTCCCTGTGAGGGGCTGTAGCTGGAGGGACAAGCGGGGGTCCTGTCCCGCATCGCTCATGGGAACAGGCTGGGGGTCTCTGTCCCCGCAGTGGGGCCCATGGCGAGCGGGAAGGGACTTGTTTCCTGCTGTGCACCCCCATTCCCTGCATGCCAGGGTCCCCCAGCACCCCGAGCCGTGGCAGGAGCTGCCCTCCCCTGGGGTCTCCGGTTGCCGTTCCCCCAGGGTGGTGCCGGGGCCGGCTGCAGCTTGTGGCGGGGGCCCAGCCGCCCCCAGCCCCGCTCCCGTCTCTTGCTCCGAGCCGCATCCTGGACAGCGTGCCGAAAACAATCGCAGGGGCTGCGTGAGCTTCCCGGGAGGAAACGGGAAGGCCAGCAATGTGCTCCGGATTAGGCGGCTTCGGGGGCTGGCGGAGGCGCGGCTGCGGGGGGCTCGGCCCGCTCCCCCGGCGGGACGGGGCCCAGGGGGTCACGCAGGTGTGGGGGCGGCAGGAACACGGTGGCACACGCTCCCCTCGGGGCTGCGAGGCCGCAGCGGTGGCACCGGGATTAACTCTCACCGCTGGCCCCTGGGCCGGGGAGTGCCACCTTGCCGAGACCACACACCCCTTGCTGGGAGCCGTGCCACCCCTTTCCCGCACAGGGCTGCAGCCGAGCGGAGCAAATGGGGCTGCCGTGCCGCGTGCCGCCCCGGCGCCATGGCCCCGCTCCGGCCCCACCCTTGGCATCCCCTTCCCGCCACGCGGCAGCCCCTCCCGCCAGCACGGCAGACCCCAGCCCGCCACGCTTTCATGAAACAGGCGTCACTGCGCATCTGCCGTGGCCCCCACCGGCACGGCACCCACTCAGCCCCGGCTCCCTGCCCGTGGCAGAGGGCTCCCCGGGCCCTGCGGTACTGCCGGACAATGCCAGGAAGCCGCGCTGGGCAGGCGGGTCCCTCCGTGTCGTGGTGGGACGGGGGCATGCGGGAGGTCAACCCCAGGACAGGACAGGCACCGCATCCCCGTGCGTGACGGGGCCACGAAGCCCCCCCGGCACCGCAGCTGGCACGCCCCAGCACGGCACCATTCAAAACCAGCGTCCCCACACCCTCACGCCTCCAGCCCCACAAGAGCCCAGTGCCGCCCCAGCCAAACCTGGCGCCCCGGCTCTGGCCCTGCTGCCGCTTCCCTACCTGGGTGAGGACCGGACCCCGGTTCACCGGGCCCCTTGTGCTGCCGGCATGTCCTGGTGCTGCTGCTCCTCGGACACCGCCGCCGGGCCGGGGAGGCGCAGGGGAAGGGGAGGCCGGGACCCACCCCGCGGCCCTGCCCCTCCCCGACTGCCCCGGCGCCCGTCCCGGTCCCCGAGGAGGGCCCGGCGGCGGGTCTGCCTTCCTGCCCACCCACCCGCTTCCTCCGCGCCCGCCGGGCCCTGGGAACAAGCGCTGCCTTTCTCCCGCTCCCCTCCCCTCCGCTGGGCCCCCGCCAAGGACGCTGCTCCGCCGGGAGCCCGCCGGGCTGGCCAGCCCCGCCGCCTCGCTCGCTGCCGGGGGGACACCGGCGGGGCCTCGGCCGCGGGGCCGGGGCTGGCTGTGCCGGGGACGTGTGCTGACGCTGGGGATCGGTCCCCGCAGAGGGACGGGGGACAGCCCCGATGCACCGCAGCCCTCGGGGAGCCTCGTGCCGACCCCAGTCCCAGAGCACCGGTGGCAGCTCCGAACCCTCAGGGCCCCTGCCCGACCCTGGGGAGGTGCCAGGCGGGGACACACGGGACAGGGCAGCCCCCGGGCCATGCCCCCTCTGCCAGGGGGATGGTGCCAGGGGAGCCGCTGCCATCCATGGCACCATCTGCAGAGCCACTGGCAGAGAGGGCGTCCCACTGCTGAGCCCCTGCCCGGACCGGCTGGGGTTGGGGGTGCTGGTCTTGGAGCCACAGCATGGCTTGGCACCGCGTGGCACGGCATGGCTCAACACGGCACGGCATGGTTCAGCACGGCACGGCATGGCTTGGAACCGCATGGCTCAACACGGCACGGCATGGTTCAGCATGACACGGCACGGCACGGCTTAACACGGCACGGCGCACCATAGCACAGCACGGTATGGCCCGGCATGGCTCGGCTTGGCATGGCTCACTGATACGCTGTGACACCCGTCCCCGCAGGGCTGTCCCCAGCCAGACCCCCTGGCTGCCCCCTCGCAGGACGGGGGGCCGGGGGGGGTCACTCGCCTCGGCCCCACAGGAGCAGCGGGCTGGGGCAGCGCCGCCCCAGGGCCTGCACAGCCCGGGCAAAATACCTCTGACCCCTGGGAAAACAGAGGGGCCGGTGACCGCCGCCGGGCAGGGCTCCCCCCACCCTGCCCGCTCCGCCAGGCAGCTGCCAGCTCCTGCCAGGGTCCGTCTCTGCCCGTCCCCGCGGCCGCTCCTCAGCACCGCTGCCCCCAGCTCTGGCACGGGCAGGCTTGCCTGCAGCAGGCGTCGGCATCTCCTCCTCCTGCCTCACTGCCAGCTCCTGCCCGTCCTCCGCACCTCGCTGAGCCCCCTGCGGAGAGCCGGCCCTGATGGGGGTCCCAGGGCTGAGCTCCCTGCCCCACGGATGCACTGGGAGGGGAAGGCGGCAGCAGCACGGGTCCTCGGTGCCCAGACCCCCTGCCAGTCCCGTGTCAAGCCCCCCGTGCCGGCGAGCTCCGTCCCCAAGCAGGGCTCGTGTCCCTGCCCAGGCGCGGGCCAAGGTGGGCGCTCAGCACCCTCCTGTCATGCATCTGCCTGCTGGGTCCCTGTCAGCGGGGTCCTGGGGACCCTCGGCCGCTCCCCAAGGAGCCAGCCCGCTTACCCAGGTCCCCATGCCGTGCGCCGGCTCCCCTCCACCCCGGGCTGGAGCCCCCAGCCAGGGGCCGCTGCTGCAGGCGCCGGCACCGTGGGCCTCTCCAGCGGGGAGGATATTTTTAGCAGCTCACACCCGGCCGGGGCTTTCCCCGGCCTCCTGGCAGTGCCCACGGGGCCGCGGGGCTTGCCAGCTCCGCTCGCTTGGCAGCGGGAGCCACCGGCCGGTCCGGCGCAGTGCACGGGGCAGGTGCGGCACGTGGGAGCACGCAGCAAGCGCACGCGGGACGGGCACCCGCCGCAAACTGGCTGGCTCTTCTGCAGGAGGCACCGGGAGATGCCTGGCATCGTGGCACCGCCGCCATCCTGCTCTGGACCCACCATGCCGGAGGGGGCTCTTGGGGCCGCCTGCTCCGATGGCCAGAGACCTCCTGGTTCCCAGGCTCCGTCTGTTCCTGACGACTTTCCCCATTTGTTCCCGTGCCAGCATTGTTCTTCCACCGAAATGGCTCCCCCCGCCCCGGCACGTACCTCCCGCCCCACCAGACTTACAGCCAGCGCTCGGAGCCTGGCCACCCGCTCCCCTGCCGGCTTCCGGCCCCATCGTGCCCCATCGCACCTTCGCCTGCCCCAGGCGACGCCGGCTTCCCTGGCCCCACTGCCACGACAGCAGGGATCGATGGGGACAGGCAGCACGGATCTGGACACGTCCACGCGCAGGATTAACCCTTTCTGCAGCCAGAAACCTTTGTAAAAAGGTTTTGCGACCTTCTAGCAGCGAAAGCGTCCCGGCCCCGCTCGTCTCCCCCCCCGGGGAGCTCTGCCCCTCCGTCCCCTCCCGCGGGGCCAAGGGACGGGGACGCTGCCCGAGCCCTCCCTGCCTGCACCCGCGCCCGGGGTGACGACGTGCACTTTCCCTCCGGGGCTTCAGCATCAAGAGGAACCTCTGCTCCTCCTCTGAACACAGCATTCATGGTGGCACCAGCAGCCGGCGGCATGACATCCGGCCAGCCAACAGGGAGGAAGCCACCGTGGCTCCCCAGCCGGCACCATGACACACCACGGCTCGGGAGGGCCGAGCCACCGCCTCCACGAGTCCCCCCCCCGGCCCTGGGTGCCCTGTCCCGGTGCCCTACCAGAACCGGCTGCCGCCCAAAGCCCTGAGCACCCATGGTCACCCCGCAGCCCTTGCCGTGGGCACGGCAGCCTGTGAGCTCCGCGGCGCTCTCCTGCGCCTGCCCCTTGGCCAGCGGCACCGCCGGGGCCCCACGAGGTGCTCCCCGGGATGAGCTGTTTCAGCTGCTTTGGCACACGGCAGGGTGTGATGCCGGCCGGCTGGGCTAGCGAGCCGGGAGCTCGCCGAGCCCTGCACACTTAACAGTGGGCATCGCCTGCGTGGCAAGAGCTAGGGAAGCTGGCGGGGGCTCGGCCCCGCGCACTCACATCTGCCTGCTTATTGCAGTTGCTGGCACGAGCCCGAAAGTGTGCATCATCGCCGGGGGAGCCGGGGGCTCCGCTCCCCACGCCCAACCGGCCCCGGCAGCCGGAGGAGGGCTGTGTGGCTTCGTAGTGGCAGGGGGGACAGGGGTACCAGCCTCCCAGATAGGGAGCAAATGCATGGTGGGGCCTTGACCGAAGCTGCACCGAGCAGAGCGCTGCTGCTGCCGGGCACAGGAGGGACTTGCCGGGGGCTGCGGGGAGGCGGCAGCACTGGGGGCCGGCGGGGGGGACGCTCCCCTCCTGCCGCTCCACTGCCCTTGGGCTCTCCTCCCAGCCAGAGGCTACTGGGGCAGCGAGCGAGCGGCTGCATGCCCCGGCACGCAGGGGAGGCGGGCCGGCCCGCGGCACGCCGGGAGCTGTAGCCTCCCGCCAGCACGGCGCATCCGCCGGGCGGCGGGGGCAGGATGGCCCCGCAGGGGGATGCCCTGCCGCCCCCCACCTGGCCCCCGCGCCCGGCGCCCGCTGGCTCACCTGGGCATGCTTGCGCTTCCGCCCGGGCCGCCCGGCTTTCCTCATGGGCGTCCCCGGCTCCTGCTTCTCCTCCTTGCTCTGGTTCTCCTCGGGCTCCTCTTCCCCCTGCGAGCCGGAGACAGAGAGGACGGTTACGCCGCCGGCCCCGGGGCCGGGCAGCCTGAGGTCCTGGGCATGGCTCCGCTAACGCTCGGCGCTGGGAGTGTTGGCACCATGGGTGCACCGCAGAGGATGGCCAGGCGCCTGGCCGGCGAGGCAGGAGCGCTGCCGGCATCACCAGGCCAGCGGCCCCTGGGGCACCATTAGAAGGGCAATTGCGGCTCCTGCCAGGGCTTGGGCTGCGGTGCGAGCTGCCGTGGGGCTGGGCGCCTTCACCGGGTGAGCCCTCCGGCACCGTGCCCCTGTGCCGCAGCCAGCTTGGGGGTACATGCCCACTCCCACAATCCACCGGAGCCCTGTGCATGAGGTGCTGGGGGCTTCTGCACCACAGCATGCAGAAAGGCCTGCGTGGACCCCATGGCACGGCACGGCACGGCACGGCACAGCAGGCCTGCAGGGAGCCGCGCAGCTCCCTGGGGACAAGGGCAGGCAGCAGGAGCCAGGGTGCCCTCGGCGCAGGCAGGCAGCCGCCTGCTTCACCGCGCCGCCCCCAGCGCAGGCGCTTCACGGGGCCACGCACCCCTCTCCACGCTCTGCCCTGGAGCAGCTGCCAGCGCCCCAGCGCCCTGTCCCCCCTCCCCGGCACCGTGCCCCAGCCCCGGGCGCTGGCAGGGCGCACGCGCCGGCATGGGCGGTGGAGCAGGAACGCGGCCCTGGGAAATGAACCTGCTCCCTGTGCTGGGGCCGCAGCAGCCGCCCGAGGATGGTGGCGTGCCGGGGGCCCCGCTCCCCGCTCGGGGGGCCCACACCCGGCGCCGCGGCACGGCAGGGGGACGTGCATGTGGGGCGAGGGCTGCGCGGGGCCCCCGGTGCATCCCGCGGCGGTGGCGGGGCCGGGTTCACCTGAGCCCCAGAAGATCCCCGCGGCAGGAGCCAAGGCAGGAAGAGGCCGCGGAGGGGGGAGCAGGGGAAGGAGGAGAGGCCGGCGGGGGGCTGGCGAGGGAGAGGCCGGGGAGGGGATGGGGCTGGCAGCCAGACAGCGCCGACATCCAGCTGCACTCCCGCAGCCCCGCAGCCGTGGCAGGCGCCAGCCCCGGCCGCATTCCTGCCCACCGCTGCCCTGCGCTGGGGCGGTCGCAGGCAGCGCTGCCCGCAGCACCGCCGGGCCGCAGCCGGCACATCGCTGCTGGGGTCCAGCCCAAAGGTCCTGCGGGATCGGGACATGCTGTGCCCCATGGCTGTGGTGCCCCACAGCTGCAGTGCCCCACGGCCGCGGTCCCCCAGACCAGGTCCCTCTGGGCCACCCACCGCCCCCCCCCCCCCCCCAAGCCCAGCCCATGCCCCTCTGTGCCCCTCGCCACCCATCTCCCCCCCACCGTGGGCTGTGCACGTGGGGTGGCACGGGAGCCACGTGCCGCCTCATCCCCAGCCGCCATCGCGGCCTGCCAGGACCGCGCTCGCCCCAGCCCCATCGCTGCGTGCCACTCGACTGCGCATGGGACAGGGCAGCCCCCGGCCCCCTGCGCTGACCCCACACCCCGCCAGCCCCGCAATGACCGTGCCCAGCCCTAGCACCCACCGGCACCGTGCCACAGGCCAGGAAGCCAGGGCTGAGCAGGGAGAGGCGGCACCGCGGCACCCAGGGGCTCAGCCCCGGGCCGAGCCCCACTCCCCACATGGCCCTGGGCGGAAAGTTTTGGGACGGGTCCAAGGACGACGTCAGGATCGCGGTTCCAGCTCTGTCCTGGTGCAGGAGCCAAACAGGGTCCCCGGGGGGGATTCCCGGGGGTCCCTCCCTCACAGGCCCACTGCACCTCGCCGTGCAGCAGAGCCGTCCGGCAGCTCGCGGCCAGGGCGGGCAGAGCAGAGCCCCCCCGGCTGCAGCCACAGGGACCCGCCTCGCCAAACCGTGCGGCACTGCACTTTGTCCCAGCTGGAGCCGCCCCCAGTCCTGCAGTGCCGGGATGGCCCTGCAGCCTGTTCCCTCGGTGAGGCCGTGCTTCACCCAGCCCCACTGGGAAACGAGCAGCTCCTGCCACCGCCGCCAGCGCCGGGGCACCCGGCAGCGCCGAGGAACCTGGGGGGGGCCCAGCCCAGCTCCGCTCCCAGCAGTGGGAGTGCCATGGCAAAGGCGAGCCCCCCGACATCCGTCCCTCTGCCCCCGGTGCTGCCCCAGCTGCCAGCACACGGCTCCAGCCAGCTGCCCCCGCCACGCGCCGACTTCGGCCGGGCCCCAGCGGTGTTTACCCTGGATGTAAAGGAAAGGTACGGCGGGGCGTCAAGTGTGTGGCACTGGCACACGGGCCATGCCGGGCAGCCAGCCCTCCCGCAGCCGGGGGAAGATGCGGCCGGACAGCACCCAGTGGGTGCTGGCGAGGTGAGGGGGGCTCCGGGAGGGGCTCTGCAGGGTTCCAGGCAATGCCCTCTCCCCGGGGGGGGCTGCAGTCCCCCTGGGGGGTCTCTGTGCTGCCCCAGCCCTGTCTCGCTGCCTGGGCGGCAGCAGTAGGCACTGCTGCGATTCTTCCCACGGCCTGGGCCCGGCCCGGCCCTGCCCTGTGCCGGTGAGGCGGTGCTGGGCACAGCACCCCGCCTGCCAAAGCAGCGGCTGGCTCCTCCCGCGGTGTGCGGACCCCCCGGCACTGCCCCCGGCACAGGCCTCCCTGGGTTGGTGCTCAGGGCTCCATTCTGCCCCCCACACCGCTGCACGTGCCCGGCACGTGAAATGCCGGTGGGGCAGCCGGCTCGAGGGACGGCACAGCGGGGGGGGCAGTGTGGGGGTAGCGGGGGTCCCCACTGGAGAGACAGGGGAGTGCCCCCAGCACGGCCGGGGACAAGGCGAGCTCCCCGCGAGCCGTCCCCACTGCCGCAAAGACGGGGCAGCCCCACCGCGGGGCTCAGCAGGGTCCCCGCGTCACCGAGCTGGGGGATGCGGGGGCCAGGGCAGCACCAGGGACCGCTGGGGCACGGCTGGCACCCCAAAAGTGGGGCAGGCGCCTGAGAGGCAGGGATGCAGCCTGGGCAAGAGCAGCGCTGGCGCAAAGGGCTGCGAGGGGGATCCACTCCCCCCGGCCTGGTGCAGGGGTGCCGGTGCCGCAGCCCCTCGTCGCCTGCAGCCCGCTCGGAGCTGAGTCATGTCCCCGTAAATCACCCCGCTCCCCTTCTCCCCGGGGCTCGGCCAGGCGCGGGGCTGCATGGCGCGTCCCCGATGCGCCGCGCTCCTGTGCCGCTGCCAAGCAACAACCCAGAGGGAAACCACCGCCGAGGAGGAGAGCTGCTGCATGACGCAGTGCTGGTTCCACGGCCACAGCGCCGGGTCCCAGCTCCCGGCTGCACCGGGCCGGCAGTGGGGCGGGAGAAGGGAGCCCTTGGCAGTGGGGGGAAACCAGGCTGGGGGGGCAGGAGAAGGCGGGTGCAGAGACCCCCCCTTGCACGGGAGCTGGAGCGCAGCCCTGCCGGGTCGGCGCCAAGGGCAGCTGGCACTGGTGCGACCCACGGTGCCGCAGGCGTCGGGGGACAGCCTCGTCCTCCTGGCCCCGCAGGCAGTGCGCATCCCTTCAGCAGAGGTGACCTCCGCGCGTGGCCGCGGGGGAGGCGATGCCGCGTCCCGGTGGGGTCAGGCCAGGACAGCACTCAGCCGGGCGCGCTCTCGGCGCACTTGCTGCCAGCCCACGTGGGTCGCTGGCACCCCAGGGACCGGCACTGGTCCTGCTTTCGAGGGCGAGCCAGGCTGCACCGCAGGCACCCGTTTCTCCCACGGCTCTTCCACACAGCCCCTCCTTGTGCCACGGACCTGCGCCCCGCTCTCCAAGTCGGCTCTGCCGCGCACCTCCAGAACCACACCAAAACACTCCACGTCCGCCTCCCGGGGGCCGCCCGGCCGTCTCGCTCACGCTCCTGGTGCCAGCGACCTGTGCAGGCGGGCTCGGCCGCGCACACCCGCTCCACCATAACCCACCGCGAGGGAAAGCACAGGACTGACCGACCGACCCCTGGTCTACTCGTTCCCCGCAGCCATACCAAGAACGCGCCGGGCACTTCCCAACGGACACACGGGTTGGGCCCTCCAGCAGCCAGGAGCGATGGCCGGAGGACAGGGAGCACCGGCGCGGGGACCAGCAGGGCCTGATCCAGTGAGGGAGGCACGGCGCGGCCGCTGCGGCCGAGCCAGCCTGGAGGAACTCAGATGACCCCGACCCCGCACTGCCCGCAGCGGGACGGCGTCCAGCTGGCTGCCGGCCCTGATCCCCACGCCTTGACCAGGGCAGGCCTGGCGCTGCACCCGCCGGGACGCTTCTCCTCTCCGCAGGAAGAGCGATGCCTTTGCCAGCACCGGCAGCAGGACCGGCTGCACCGGCCTGGCACGACCTTGTCCGGTGGGGACACCACGGAGCACCAAGGATGCGGTCAGAGCCTGCCACCCGCCCGGCTCAGGCGTCCCCGAACCCAGCACAGCCCCTCGCCCTGCCCTGCCCTACAGCCACACCGCGCCGCCAGCCCCCCACCCGGCCCCTGCTCAGCCCTGCTCTGTCCCGCCGCAGGCAGGGCGGTTTGGGGGGCAGCCCTCCCCACAGAGCTGGGGAGGCAGGGGGGACACGTCCCGGGGATGGGGGTCCATCGGCCGGGGCCGTGAGCCCCTCGCACGGTGCAGCGATGAGAAGGCGAGCGTGCACCGTGTGCCGCCTGGCGCGGGAGGGGTTCACCCCCCCGGGCCTGAGCATCGCAGGTGGGGAGGCAGGAGGAGGCGCAGGGACCCCTGAGCCCCCGCAGCAGGCGGGACCCCCCGAGGGGGGAGCAGGACCGGCTTGACCCTGGCAGTGACGAGGCTGGGGGCCACCTCTCGGCGCACACCCCACGCCCCCCTCCCACCGCCCCGGACACGTGCGCACCGCCACCCACCCAGCCCCAGAGCTGGGGCAGCCCCCAGCCTGGGGGACACCCCCACCCCGCCGTTGGGGCAGCCCCCTCCCCGCAGCCGGGCTTGCCGTGGATGTGGCCACTGCTGGGAGGTGACAGCAGGTCTCTGCTTTCCCGTCCCCTCCCCACACTCCCGCACCGCCAGGAATAGCTCAATCCGCGCTAATCCTGGCCGCGGCTCAGGGCTCCCCGCTCCCGGCTCCGCGCTCCCCACCTCGGGGAGGAGGGAGAGGGGCTGGCGCGCGGCGGAGGGGACCCCACACCCCCTTTTCCCTGCATACCTGCCAGCCAGCGCTGGCCAGGAGCGAGCCGGACCCCCGGAGCCCGCTGCCGCCCCAGCAGGAGCAGTGCCGAGCCCAGTGATGGGGACGGCCACGGTGTGAGCAGGGACCCCCTGCCAGCCCCCCACTCTGCCAAGAGCCGGCAGAGCCGCGGCGGGACCCTACCTTGTGCGTGTCGAGCGCCTCGCGGTCCGGAGCGGGGCTGCTGGCGTCGAGGGTCCCGCTGGACGGCATGGTGAGGAGCGAGGGCGGGCGCCTGGGACCGTCGCCTCTTCAGCACCAAAGCGGACCCTGCCGCGCCGCGCTCCGGCTCTCTGCGCCGAGGAGGGGGTCCGGGAGCCGTCACCCGCCGCAGCGGCCAGCCCCTGCGTCCCGCCGCCCGCCTGGATCCTCCTGCCCCTGCGGGAAGCAGAGAGGGCCGGGGTGAGGGGGGAGCGCCAACCCCGCCGCCCCCCGCACCGCGCCCCGGCCCCCGGCAATTATTAACACGCCACAACCTTGACTCAGTGGGGCTGGGCTGGGCCGTTGTCCCCGGCATCGCCCCTGGCAGGCAACCGACTCCCGGCCCGTGCCGGGTGCGCGGCGTGGGGTGCAGGGTGCATGGCACAGGGTGCACGGTGCTGGCTGCAGCAGCGCGGGGTGCATGGTGCGGTGTGGGGTGCGCGGTGCGTGATGCACGGCGTGGGACGCGGGGTGCCCAGCGCACTGTGTGAGCCGCGCGGTGCAGGGTGCGCGGTGCAGAGCGCGGGGTGCAAGGCGCAGGGCGCGTGTTGCACAGCGCGGGGTGCGCAGAGCGGGGGGCACGTGGCGCCGGGTGTGCGGTGCACAGGCTGCGCAGGGTGGGGTGGACGGCGCAGGGTGCAGAGCGGGGGGTGCAGGGCGGGGGGGTGCGGGGTGCATGCCGGGGGGCGCGGGGTGCCGGGCGCGGGGTGCAGGCAGGGCCCCGCGGGGCTGCGGAGGAGGCGTCAGCCCCAGCACCTGTTGCTATGGCAAACGCTGCCTGCATTAGCCATGGCCGAGGCTGCTGTTGCCTTTGGCACCGGAGCTGCAATTTGTTTCTAGAGCTTTCCAGCCGCAGCCCGTTCCCAGCCGGCGGGGTGGGGGGCTGCCGGGCGGGCAGGGCCGCTGCTGCTCGGAACAGAAACTCAAAACCCAACACGTTCCTCCCGTCCCCACGGCTGCCTGCAGCGTGGGGCTGCCGGCGGGGCTGCCGGGGGGGCGAGGGTGGCCCCCGCCGGGGCTGCAGCCTCCCCCGGCCCCCGCAGCAGCACCGCCGCAGGCACGGGGACCCCCGGGGGCTCTGGGTGCCGGGCCGGGAGCCGGAGGGTGGGAGATGGGTGGGAGCTCGGCCGTCCCTGCCCCGGCTCCCCCAGCACAGCCCCTCTCGCGGGCAGGGCTGGGGGGGGACGTGGGCAGGGGGTGCGGGCGGGGGGGTGGGCTGGCGGTGCGGGGTGGGGGGTGCGGGTGCAGGATGCAGGTGCAGGATGCGGGCTGGGGGTGCTGGGTGCAGGCTGGGGGTGCAGAATGGGGGTGGGAGATGCGGGCTGGGGTTGCAGGGTGCAGGCTGGGGGTGCAGGATGGGACCTGGGGGTGCAGGACAGGGGTGTGGGATGGGGGTGCAGGACACAGGATGGGGATGTGGGGTGCAGGCTGGGGGGCAGGCTGCCCCCCCGCCACACACAGCCCCGTGCCAGCCGGGGAAGGGCTTCCCTGTCCCCCTCCTTCGCCGGGTTGGGGAGCCCCCGGGGGGACGCCCCATCCCTGGCCCCGTCTCAGGCGCTGTCCCCGCCAGCCCTCTGCCACGCAGGGCCTGCCTGTGCCTGTTCCCCGCGGAGCCCCTTCGCCCCCAGCCCGGCACGCCTGGCCCCTGCCACTGCCGGCTCTGCCCTGCGCCGACACCCTGGGCACCGCGGTGCCCCTCGGTGCGGGGCCAGGGCCTGCACCGAGCACCCCGAGCACCCACACGCCGCCGCTTTGCGCACCCATCTCACAGTTGTGCCACCAGCACCATGGCACACAGTTCGGCACAGCACGGCACGCTGTTCGGCGTGGCACGGTATGACACCTCAGCCCCCCGTCCCTCCCTGCGAGCTGCCTCCCCGGCCCTGCCCGTGCCCCCCGGAGCCCCCACCCCGGCTCCCGCCACGCTGTGCCTCGGCAAAGCCCCGGCTGCGGGCACGGGAGGACACGTGCCACCGGGAAGCGCCTGGGGACACCCCAGCTGCACCCAGGCACCTCTGCGGCAGGGGGGCCCCAGCTCCCCCGGCGGGGCCCCCCGGGCCCCAAAGGCACTGGGTGGTGCTGGTGTCCCCGGTGTCCCCGGCTCGTCCCTACCTGCACAGCCCTGCGGCGCTGCCGCCAGCGCCTGCCTGCACGTCCCCGCAGCCCTAGAAAATGGCTCGGCCGCCCCCGGCCCCCCAGCCCGGCCCCACCACACCGGGGTCCCTCCGGTAGCCCCGGGGGGCAGGCGGGTCCCTCCGGCATCCCCGGTGCCTGGGAAGCGCGCGGCCGCGAGCCGCCCCGCTTGGCGCTGCCGAAGGGCCAGCTCGCGGGCTTTGATTCGCTTCCAGCAAACATGGTCTCCAAACGCACTAAAAATAGTTGGGCTGCGTACAAACCCCGCGGCAGCCCCGGGCCGGCGGCCGCCGAACAAAGACGGGGAGAAGCCGGCAGCACCGGCTGCCTCCCGCTCCCCCAGCCCCACCACCGGCACCGTGGGATGAGCGTGGCCCTGCCGGGAGGGTACGTGCGGGTACCGCCGCGGCCCCCGGCACCAGCCCCGCTCCCCCGCGCTCTTACCCGGCCGAGGCTCGCCCACCGCGGCGGGATGGGACGGGACGGGGGGCTGCGGTGCTCTGCCCCCGTGCTAGGCCACTGAGACCCTCCTCCGGCAGCACCGGGGCATCCCCTCGCCGATGCGGTGGCTCGGCGGCGGCGGCGGCGGTGGGGGGGACAGACCCTCGTCTGGCTGGCGCTCGCCGCCGAAGCGCGGGGAGGGACTCGCCGCGTTCCCTCCTGCCTCCCTATTTAACTGCTCGGGCTGACCTTACGGCTGACGGCGAGCGGGGGAACCGGCAGCCCCAACCCGCGCCGTGCCGCTCCCGCACGGCAGGGCCCCGGCGAGTCACGCTCGCCGCGCGGCAGAGGCGTTTCAAAGTAGGTTACCTGCGATGGATGGATGAGACACGCGGCGCTGGCAAAAAAATAAAAAAACCCGCCTTTTTTATATTTAGGGACCTCGCCGGCGCCTGCCGTTGCCGTGCCGCAGCCGGGAACCTGCAGAAACCCAAACGGCCATTTTAGGTGACGGCAAGCGGGGTCCCCGACAGCCCCCCATGCCGGTGGCGGGTGACACCCTCACCGCAGTCCCCCCCCTCCTGTCCTAACGTGACCCGGCGTGCAGCATCCCCCGGCGCGGTGACACCCACCAGGTTTGGACGGGGTCCCTCATGCGTCCCCACCGCCTTTGGCGGGGACGCGCGAGGGACCCCGTCCAAACGCCTCTCCCGTGACAAGTGCCGCAGCGTATTATTATTGTTGTTGTCACTTTGAGTCACCGCCACCCCCGGGCAGCCGCGCTCCTCCTCCTCCTCCTCCTCCTCCTCCCTCCCAGCGCTGGGGAAGAAGTTCAGGATTGACTCAGAGGGGACGGGAGCCGTGGTCGTGAGTCACCCCCCGCCCCCTGCGCCCCCCACCCCTGACTCACGGCAGGGCGCTCCCCCCCACCCACAGCCCCCCCGCGGCGTGGGTGCTGCTGGCAGGGGCAACTGGGGACGGGGTGGGTGTCCCCGGGGGCCCAAAATTCAGCCGAGCGGCGGCAGCTCCCCTGCGATCGCCTCCGACAGATGGTTGCGCCGAAACCACCGTCGTGGGCAAAGCGTTGACCTCATCCCCCGTAATTATAACTTACGAGCAAAATATTTGGCCACGCTGCTCGGGGGTGCACGTGGCGGGCAGGGAAGCGGCCGCCCGCCCGGCCACACGTGTGGCGGCTCCTGCCCTCGCCTCAGCCGCCCGGGAACCGCTGCCGGGTCCTGCCGGGATGAGGCGCCGGCAGCAGGCGCCCTCCGCTCCCAAAAATAGACCAGGCACAGAGGGGGGACCCCAGGTTGGTTGGCACCACCGAACCGGCCGCACGCTGCACCCCGGGAGGCGATGCGCTGCCCTGCGCTGCTAAGCCACGCCACGAGCACACCAAAACACGGGCTGCAGCCCCAAACAGAGCCAGATCCTGCAAAGCGGAAGCACTAACAAGAAACAAAACTGCCTGTGGGATGGGATGGGATGGGATGGGATGGGATGGGATGGGATGGGATGGGATGGGATGGGATGGGATGGGATGGGATGGGACGGGACGGGACGGGACGGGACGGGACGGGACGGTCATGTGCGTGGGAGACCCCAGCACTGGGACGTGGTGCCGTTTTGCAGGTGGGACGGTGCAAACCCAGCAGGACTCATGAAGGAGCCACGGCCGAGCTCCCGGAGCAACGGGAACGCCTCGCCGCGGAGAGCCGAGGAGCGCGACATGCTCAGCTTATCAGGGAAAAAAAAGGCCGAGAGATGATGTGATTACGGTGAGCAAGTGCCGCTGCGGGCAGAGCCCCGGGCACCACGGAAACCCTCCAGCTGGCAGGGGAGCAGGGCCGGGAGCTGCGCCGGGGAGCCGGGGCGATTCAAACTGGCAATCAGGTACGGGCTTTGAACTGGGAAGGGCGGTTAACCGCGGGAACAGGCCCAACCGGCGGCGGTGTGTTCCCGCGCGTGCCGAGCCCTGTGGCGGGAGCACGGTGGGGAAGCGGGACGGCGGCTCGGCCCGACACCCCTCCTGGCCCCGGCTGCCAGCTTAGGCGAGTTTGCCAGGTGCAGCCCCGCGAGTCCCTGCCCCACGCCGCGGCACCAGCACCGGTCGGGGTTCGGATGGCATTAAAAACCCAAACCAAACCGCGTCCTCAAGGGTGAACGGGTCCCAGAGCAAACTGGAGAGCAGACGACACCTCCGACCCCGCCAAACCGCACGCCCAAACACCGCTGGCTCCTCCCGCGGAGCCGCTGAGGCACGTGTGTACCTGGCACACGTATGTCCTGGGCACACGCACACGCGTGCCGGCAGTTACCTGGCAAGCCCACGCGCTTTCCCCTCCGGGCGCTGCAGGGTGCCGCACGCTCGCTACTGGCCCAGCCTGCCCGGGGCAGGCAGGCAGGCAGCGGTGCAGGCAGGGCAGAGCCGTGGGAAGGCGTCGGGCAGAGAGGCGCAGATGTGCAGTCCTAAAAATACCCGTACGCAAACCACCACCTGAAGGTCCCCCAGTGGCTGCCCCGGCATGGCCCGGCAGCTCCGCGACGGCCCCGGCATGGCCCGGCAGCTCCGCGACGGCCCCGGCGGCAAAGCGGGGGGGAAGCAGCGGCCGCCACTGGACTTCAGGCACGGACATCGCCGGTACCCGGCAGCTCGGCGGTCACGCGGGCAGCCGGGGAAACGCCCGGGCAGCGGCCTCGCCAGCCGGCGAGCGGCACGGGCACCGGCATCCCACCTTTCCTCGAGAGGCGGCAAGCGCTGCGTGTCACGAAAAGAGGCTCCGCTAGGAAGTTTCGAGCTGACTCAGCACGAAAGGCCAGTGCAGGCGCGGGAGCTGCCGGGAGCAGCCGCCGGGTACGACAACATCCTCTCCCCTCCGGCTCCCCGCGGCCGCCGGCGTCGAGGGGTTCGCTCGGGGCTGGTCCGGGTCTCCCTGTCCGGGTGTCCCCATCGGGGCGGGCGAGCGGCAGCCCCCGGCACGGCCGGGCTGGAGGCGTGCGGCCACCGTGGCGGCCGTCTCCTGCCACCGCTCGCTCGGTGCAGCAATGCGAGCACCGAACGCCAATCCCGTGGTGACACCGTCTACGTCACACAAAGGGGAGAAATAAAGAAAGAGGAACTGAGCGAAGAGGAAAATTTCATTTGCCCACAGGTTCGCGCACACGAACGCCCGAGAACGAGGGGGGAGAGAAAAAATAAGAGCCGGAGGGCAGCGGGCAGCCCGCACCCCCGCCAGGCCTCTGCCCCGCGCCGCCGCCTCCCGCCCCGGGCCGCGGCTCTGCCGCCCGCGGGGGCTCCCCGGGCCGCGGGGGACGGAACTTCCCGCTGCCGCCGCCCGAGGGAGGGCAGCGCCGGCCCGGGGGGCCGCCCCGCCGGGGGTCCCGCCCCGGGACGGGGCCGGGGGGGGGGGGGGGACACACACACGGCGGCGACACCGGCACCGCCCGGCGGGCCCGCAGCGGGGAGCGGGCCGGGGCCCCGCGCTGCCCTTCAGCCGCCCGGCGCGGCGCTCAAGGACACGGCGGCGGCGCCGCGGGGGACGGGCCCGCCGGGCCGCGCTGCCGCCGCCCCCCCCTCCCCGCCCGCCGAGCGGGGCCGGGCCGGGAGCGGGGGCGGCCGCGGGGGGCCGGGGGGGGGGGGGCGAGGCGGGCCCGGCCCGGCGGGTGGCGGCCCGGCCGCTGCCATGTTTTCCTGCTCGGCGCTGCGCCCCCCCGGCCCGGCCCGGCCCCGCCGCAGCCCCCGCCCGCCGCCGCGACGCCCCCGGGCCGGGGGGGGACGGGGGACCGGGGCGGGGGTGTCCGCGGGGGGTGCGGGCCGCCCGCCGGACCCCGCGGGCCGCGGCGGGCCGAGCCGAGCGGAAACGAACCGAGCCGAACCGAGCCGAACCGAGCCGAACCGAGCCGAGTCCTGCCGAACCGAGCCGAGCCGAGCCGAGCCGAGTCCCGCCGAACCGAGCCGAGCCGAGCCGAGCCGAGGCGGGGGGTGCCGAGCGGGGGCTGCCCCGTCCCGGGGGTCCGCGGGGGCCACCCGTGTCCGCGCCGCCGCGGGGCCGTTACCTGGGCCGGTGCGGGCCCGGCGCGCCGTGCCGAGCCGTGCCGAGCCGTGCCGAGCCGCCGCCGCCGCTGCGCTGCCCGGCGAGGCCTCCTCCCGCAGCGCCGCCGCCTCCACTGCAGCACCGAGCCGCGCCGCCCGCCGCCCGCCCGCCGCGCGGTCCTAGCGCCCGCCGGGCCGCGCCGAGCGCAGGCCAGCCCCGCCGGGCCGCGCCGAGCCGGGCCGGGACCAAACCGCTGCAGGCGGTGCCGGGCTGGGCCGGGCCAGGGTGCTCGGGGCGCTGCTGGGCTGGGCCGGCCGGGGCAGTGCTGGGCCTTGCTGAGCCCAGCTAAGCCGCGCCGTGCCGTGCCGTGCCAAGCCGTGCCGTGCCAAGCCGTGCCGTGCCAAGCCAGACCGTGCCGGACCAAGCCAAGCCAGGCTGGGCCAAGCCAAGCATCGTCAAGGGCTGTGCAGTGTCAAGCCAAGCCGGGCTGGACTGGGCCAAGCTGAGCCAAGCCAAGCCGGGCCGGGCGATGCCGTGCCAAGCCGAGCAGAGCTGGGCCAGGCTGGGTCGAGCCAGTGCAGGTCATGCAGTGCCGAGCCAACCCACGTGGGACCAGGCCAAGCCAAGCCAAACTGAGCTGCACCGTGTCGTGCCAGGCTAAGCCGGGCTGGGCCAAGCCGGGCCAAGCTGAGCCAAGCCCGGCAGTCCCGTGCAGTGCTGGGCCAAAGCCACCCTGAGCCGGGCTGAGCCCAGCACCACTGAACCATGCTGGGCGGTACGGGGCGGATCCAAGCAGTGCCAGCCCGTGCCGAGCACTGCCGTGCCACGCCAAGCAGTGCCAGGCCACGCAGTGCCGAGCCAAGCAGTGCCATGCCCAGCCGAGGAGCACCAGGCCGTGCCAAGCCAAGCCGTGCCGTGCAGTGCCAGGCTGTGCAGTGCCGAGCTGGGCCATGCAGACTGGCCAGGGCGGCCAGTGCCGAGCCGTGCGTGCCAAGCTGAGCCATGCCATGCCGTGCCACGCTGTAAAGACCATTGCCGAGCCAAGTGGTTTCATGCCCTATGGGGCTGTGCCAGGCCGTGCTGGGCCACGCCGTGGCGTGCAGTGCCAAGCTGCGCGGTGCTGTGCAGTACCAAGCCAAGCAGTGCCATGCACTGCCGTACAGGGTCGAGCCACGCAGTACTGTGCTGTGCCAAGCAGTGCCAAGCAGTGCCAAGCCAAGCAGGGCCGTGCAGTGCTGTGCCATGCAGTGTGGCATTGAGCTGTGCCACGCAGGGCTAAGCCATGTTGAGCCGTGTAGAGCCAAACTCTGCAGTGTAGCACCACGCAGTGCAGGTCTGAGCCGTGCTGAGCCATGCCATGCGGCGTGGTGTGTCTACCTGTGCTGAGCTGCGCACTGCCATGCTGAGCCGTGCCATGCTGAGCTGTGCCCATGGTTAGGAACCATGCTGAGCGGTGCAGCGCCATGCCAAAGCAAGTCATGCTGGGCAGTGGTGTGCTGTGCCATGCAGTGCCAAGCTGTGCCGTGCAGCACCAAGCTGAGTTGTGCAGCGCCGTCACGCGCTGCTGTGCCGAGCCACGCCAGCTCTGTGCCGCAATGCTGAGCCGAGCCGTGCAGTGTGGAGCCAGCCATGCGGTGCTGAGGCATGCTGTGTTGTGCCATGCCAAGCTGTGCCGTGCAGAGCCGAGCCGTGCTGCGCAGTGCTGTGGGGGCCTGCCCTATGCCTTCGATTGTGCGTCCTGCAGTGCTCAGCCACAGGGACCACCCCACAGTGATCCACGGTGCTGCCCCACGGCGGGGACCCACCCTGGGCCCTCCCGCGGTGCCCCCGTGGCAAGCCCAGTGCTCCCCCCCAGGGCTGGTCCCACATCCCTCTGCCCAGCCCGGGGCACCCCCTCGCCCCAAACCTCGCTCCATCCCTTCTCCCCACGCTCCTGCCGGCTGTGTTCCCCCCGGCGCCAGCAAGCCCTGACCCACCAGAGGCACTGCCGGGCACCGCCGGGATGTGTCCGGGAGCTTCTGCTCGCTGGGTACCCCAGCACCCCACGCCAGCCCCATCCTGGGGGACTGGATGGAGACCCCCCAGTTCCTATCCCGGCCAGAGGCTGCCAGAGGGATGCCGGGGCCGAGCGGGGACCAGAGCATCCTCAGGGCACCTTCCCCTGCCAGGCGCTTGCGTGGCAATGCCTTGAGAGGCTGAAAGCCGGATGATGGCACGGAGGCACCGCGAAGGCTGGAAGGCTCGGGAAGCAGCCTGATGAATCAAAGGAGTCAGCAATTAGGATGCCTTTGAGTCTCCTGATTTGTAAACACACCTGAGGTTTCCCGGGGGCTGATTGAGGTTCCTGCGGTGCCGTGGGTGCCAAGGAGGGACTGGAGAGCCGGGCGCCACCGGGACCAACCCACCGGCCGGCAGCAGCCGTGGAGGGGAGACGGGCTCTGCTCTGTGCCGGTGGGGAAGCGCCCGGAGGTCGGGGGCTTAGGGCTGGGCTGCGGGGAGCACTGGAGACCCCAGAAGAGCGTGAGCCAGCGTTGGAGGAGGGGGGACCTGGGGGGCTGCGGGGAGTTGGGGGGGAGGTTGCTGGGTCCCTCCAGCTGCGGCGGGCGCCGGGGAATGCTTGCATTGCTGCCACCAACACCGCGCACACTGGGCACGGACTGCACCGCCAAAAATGGTGCTTGACCGGAGCCATGTGCCACATTCAGCACCGGCGGGCGCTGAGGCTGAGGTGACCTCGGGGTGGGGGGCAGCCTGCCCCAGGGAGCATCCCAGAACCGCCTGGATGGGTGCCCGCGGTCCCAGGCTGGCGTCAATGGACCCCCCAGGGGACCCCCCCCAGCAGCGCCCGGCCACGTTTCTGCAGCCCCACTCCTGCCCCGGCTGTGCCATGCCGCTGTGCCCGGCTGCAGCCCCAAGAGGAACCCTTCCAGGCAGGGACCCCAGCTCGCCTTCAGTGCTGGAAGGCACCTAGTGCACATGGGGGCACTGTAAAATAAGACATTAATTAATAATAGTAATTAATGTTGCATTCCCCTGACTGAATAGGGCCGCCTCCTTCGCTGCTGCAGGGGAAGGCTGCTCCCTCCCTCCCGCTCCCATGCGTCTCTTGCGAGGAGCCCTTCAGCGGGTGCCGGTGTTCCAGCCGGAAAGGAGCAGGTGCCCACCGGCCCAGAGCCGCGGGCGAGGCTGCCTGCCCTGCCGGTACCTCCCCGCGCACAGCCCGCGGCAGCACCCGCGGTGCCGCCCTGCGCCGGCAGCAGCAGACCCGGCTCGTGCATTTGAGCCAGCATCCAGTTGCTTGCTGGGCTGGGGCTGGGATCAACCCCACCAAACCACACGGGCAGGGTGCCGCTGGGTTGGCAGCAGCGCCGGCTGGCAATGACCGTGTCCATGATGGCGAGGGCCCGGCGCTGCATTGGGAATCGCCCTGCGGTGCTTCCAGAGCAAGGCTCGGGTGCAGCGAGCAGCGGCGTGGCATCACCCAAGCATGTGAGATAAGGGATCTGCTCCAGCCCCCCGACGTGCCGGTGAAGCCGGGGCCTGGCGGTGGCACGGCATGCGGGACCCCCAGGGCGAGCAGCCCCAGCTCGCTGGCATGGTAAGCCTGGCTGGCTGAGCCTTGGCTCCAGGGCTGTGCCAGGACACTGTCATCGGCTGATTAAACCCCAGCACCCCGGCTGCCCCCGGCCCCGGGACGCAGGTGAAAAGCCTCGCCGCGCTCTCCCTGCGCTCTCCCGGTGAACGCTGCCGCAGCTCAGCCCCAGCAAAACCCATTTCTCCAGTTGCTTAATGCGCCCCAGGCTGCTCTGCTATTCGGCGGTGATCTTGCCGGAGCAGCATGTGCCGCGGTGATGGCAGCTGCCGTCACTCCCTCCCAGCAGGTCTGCTCCGGCGCACCGTGTCGAGCCACAGAGCCTTCGTTCCCCGCAGCCGGAGTGGCTGCGTCCCGGTGCCCCGAGCCACTGCGCCCTGGCGTTGTGTGAGACGGCTCTCCCCAGCCGCACCGTGCAAGCTGCTATTTCGGGATGCTGGCACAGGTGGTGGCTGCGGTCACCGCGTGCCTGCAGCTGAACTCGGGCAGGCTGACCCTGGCCGTGCCCCCCTGCGTCCCCTCCTCGAGCTCTCTGTGGCCCCGCTGTCCCTCCCCAGCTGTGCCACCGGCTGTGCCGGGGCTGGCAGGACATTCCCAGCCGTCTCCTGCGGCCGCAGCGAGGGGCGTTGGCGATGCCAGCGGTAGCACCCTGCTTGGGTTTGCTGCAGCTGCTGCACGTGTGCTCCTGCTCCTGGCTCCGTGCTGCAGGAATTTTTTTCCATATCCCAAAGCCCCAGCCTAACTGCAGCGCTGCTTGGCACAGCCGCCCTCGCACTCCGGCACAGCCGCCCTCGTGCCCTGGCACAGCCGTACCAGCACCCTGGCACACCGCGGCTCACCGTGCCTTGTGCTGCAGCACCGCAGGTGACTGTGCCTGCGGTGCTGGCTGACAGCCAGCCCGGCAGCAGCCCCGGCACGTACCGCTCCCGTGCAGCGCACGCTGCCCGCACTGCTCTAACAGGCAGCTTTGCCTATGGCACGGAGCATGGGCAGCTCTGCCGCAGAGCCCTGCCGCAGCACCGGCGCGGCAGGTAGACCTGCAGGAAGGTCCCTCATCGCATAAGGGATAGCTGCGTGGAGGAATGGCTCCATGTTGGTGTATATGCGCGTAGGTATATCTACGTGTAGTTATGGCTCTCTAGCGGTATATCATCACGTTGGCTCCACGTAGGTGTATCTGCACACAAGTAGAGCTTGATGTAGGTACATCTGCAGGTAGGTATGTCTGCCTGTAGCTATGTCTGTATGTAGGTATGGCTCCACGTAGGAATATCTGCATGTAGGTATAGCTGGAGGTACGTATATCTGCACATGGGGGCATGCGGGTACACCTGCGGGTACATATGGCTGCAGGTAGGTATGGCTGCAGGTACGTATGGCTGCAGGTACATATAGCTGCAGGTACGTATGGCTGCAGGTGGGAATGGCTGCAGGTACATATGGCTGTGGGTATATGGCTGTGGGTATGTATGGCTGTGGGTACATATGGCTGTGGGTACGTATGGCTGTGGGTACATATGGCTGTGGGTATGTATGGCTGTGGGTACATATGGCTGTGGGTACGTATGGCTGTGGGTACGTATGGCTGTGGGTATGTATGGCTGTGGGTACATATGGCTGTGGGTACGTATGGCTGTGGGTACGTATGGCTGTGAGTACATACGGCTGCGGGTACGTATGGCTGTGGGTACATATGGCTGTGGGTACGTATGGCTGTGGGTACATATGGCTGTGAGTACATATGGCTGTGGGCATGTATGGCTGTGGGTACATATGGCTGTGGGTACATATGGCTGTGGGTACGTATGGCTGCGGGTGGGTTCACGGCTGCCCCCGGGTCCAGCACGGCCGTCCTCCCTCTCCCTGCCGGAGCAGCCCAGGGCCCCGGCTCAGCAGCGGGTGCTGCCCTGCGGGGACACCCAGCCGGGGACGTCCTGGGGACGCCGGCGAATCCCCGGGGCCGTGCTGCTCCCCAGGGAGCATCCGCAGGGGACCAACATGCGACAGGCGCAGCGAAGCCGGGGTGGGAAGCGCCGCGCATGGGGTGGCACGCGGCACCGGCTGCACCGTGGCACCAGCTCTCCTGCGCCCGCTGCCCAGGCAGGGCTGTCCCACCACGGTTCACCAAGGGCATCACGAAGGGAGCTTCGTTAAATGCTCGATTAATGACCTGCTTCGTTTTACATTTTTGACTTGTTTCCTTAAAGAAAAACCGCCCCATAACCAGGGGGGCCCTTCACCGCTGCCAGGCCTGGCTCTGTGGTGAGCCCGGCCCTTCCTCTGGCTGAGCGGAGGACCCGTCGCCGCTTACGCCGGTGTTAATTATTGCTAGAAACACGCCCGAGCCGCGCTCCTGGCTGGGGCGGAGGGAAGGGGCGGGCAGGTTTCTCCCTCCGGACCCTTATCCCTGTTTTTCCGTGGCTCCCGCTGCGGTGGGTGCGGAGCCGGGGGGGAGCGGTGGTGCCACATCTGGGCTGCAGGTGATGCGGGGTCGCTCCCCCGGCCGTCTGTCTGTCCGTCTGGCAGGGGTGGTGGGATGCTTCTCATCACAGCGCTTCCTGCGCCTCTCCTCTCGCCCATCAGGAGGCTTCGCCCTTGTCTCTGCTCTTGCTGACAGCTTTCGGGATGGAAAACATTACTCTCTCCAAGAGCAGAACCTTTTTTTCCCCCTTTTCCTTTGAAACCCCCATTGAAAAGGAAAAGTCGATACGAAGAGCATTGACTGGTTTTTGTCTCCGCTTCCCACTGACCGGGGACGGGCACGGGCGTGGGTAGGGCTGTGCGTGGGCTCCCACGTGGCCTCTGCCGGCGGCACCCCGAGTCTCCCCACTGTCTTGTCCCAGTGCTTCCAGCGCTGTCCCCTCTGTTGCCCCCATTGCTCCCTGTGCTGTCCCCATTGCTCCCAGTGCTGCCCTCATTGCTCCCAGTCCTGTGCCCATTGCTCCCTGTGCTGTCCCCATTGCTCCCAGTGCTGTCCCCATCGCTCCTGGTGTTATGCCCTGTGCTATTCCCATTGCTCCTGGCGTTATCCCCCATCTCATCCCCATTGCTCCCGGTGTTATCCCCCACATTATCCCCATTGCTCCTGGCATTATCCCCCATGTTGTCCCCACTGCTCCTGACGTTACCTCCGGTGCTCCCAGCACTACCTCCCACGTTATCCCCATTGCTCCCAGCGTTATCCCCGTCGTTCCCAGCGTTATCCCTGTTGCTCCCAGCATTACGCCCCGTGCTCTCCCCATCGCTCCTGGCATTATTCCCTGTGTTGTCCCCATTGCTGCTGGCACTATCCCCCACGCTGCTCCCAGTACACTCCCCGCGTTATCCCCCATGCTGGGGGACGCGTGCCAGGGAGGGGCTTTGCACCCCCCTCCCGCAGACCCCCATGCTCGACTCCGCTGCGGCAATGCCCACCGTGCTGGCCAGGTGCCGTGTGCCGGTGCCACATGCCGACGCTCCTCTCTGGTGGGGCATCACCAAGCCGGCTCCGCCACCATTTGGGTGTTTGCCGAGCCTCGCTCTCGGCGATGGGAAAGCTCTGGCGACGAGCACCCGAGCGTGCCGCCTCTCACGGCAGGGCTGCCGGTGGGGCCGTGGCACACACATCCTGTTATCGCCGCTCAGGCGCCGCACCCGGCAGGAGGAAGCCGTGGCTGACCGCCGGGAAGGAGGAAACGGCCAGGGCTGGCACAGGGCACCGGGGACGGGCAGCCCGTGGGGGACTGGCCGGCTCCCGGCCGCACGCGCAGACCAAACCCAGGCACCTTCCCCGGTGCTTCTCGGTCACCAAAAAGCAGCGGGTTCACTGTTGGGGAGGAAGGTGGTTTTAGCGGCGGGGCAGCCGGCGGTGGTGCTCAGTGGAAGCGGCGTTTGCCGGTGGGAGAGGGAGGCTGTGCGCCGGCGCTGGCTGGGGTCGGCTGAGTTAAATGAGGAGCTGCAAAAGCTGGACAGAAAATTGATGAGGGGTGCTGGCAACTCAAGGAAAGGCTCTGGGCAGCGGCGAGGGGGACGGTAAAGGGAATTTAAGCATACGGGGAATGAACGAAATCCTGGCAGAGATGGGGGACCATCCCTGGGTAACGCCACTGGCAGGGGAGATGCGGCTGGTGAGCTCTTCTGCTTCGGTGAGGGGCTGGCGGTGGGCTCAGCAAAGGAGGAGGAGGATGGCCACGGGTTGTCCCATCTTCCCATGCCGTGTCTCGGCATGTCCGCGCTCCAAGACGGCCATCCTGCTCTGTGGTCCTTGCCGCTGGGGGAGCTGGCAACTCCGGTCCCCTCCCTGCTTTGCACCTCTGGGAAGTTTTTGCAAACCCCAAAGTCCCTTTGAATGCCCGGGAGCCCTGTGGCCGGGGCGGCCGGTCAGGCTGTGCCCCTTGCCGTGCCGAGAAACGCCCGCGTCCCTTGGAGCTGCTCGGCTGCTGGTGTTCGGCCTTTTCAGCCGGCTTGCCATTTCCCACCGCCGGCAGCAGTGCCCGGCATGGTCCCCGCTGCCCCTCTCCGCGGGGGCTCAGCCGGCAGCTGCGGCCATGCCGGAGAGCGCGGTGTGCTGCCCGCTCGCCTGCCCGCTCTCCTGCCCCGCCGGCTCCTCCGACAGCCGCTCCTCCACCGGCAGCTTCATTTTGGCTAATAGGTGCAATTATCACTGGCTTAAATCTCTGTGTGACAGGGAGGTCAGGGCGGCTGGAGGAGGGCAGCAGCTCCCGGCAAGGCGTTTCCGACCGGCCGTAAATCTCCCGTCCCGTGGACGGTGCAGCACCAGGGGCCAGCCGGGCCCTGACCCGCTGCCTGCTCCTCCGCCTGCCGGGCTTATTACGGCTGGAAGCGATGCCCACCGGGCTCAGCCTCTGCTCCAGCCGCGCTCCGGCTGTCGTGCGGGGCACCGGCCGCCCGTCCTGCAGCCCCCGGCGGAGGTGGGGGTCCCTGGGGTCCCCTGCGCGGAGCAGACGCTGGCCCCTGGGAGCTCAGCCTCGTCACCGAGAGGAGCGGTGGCACCATGTCCCGGTGACAGTTGCCAATTTGGAAGGCAGCTCCCTCCGGGGCCTCGGGCGCGGGGATTGGATTAATTAATCTCGCCGAGAGGGCGGGCACCAAATTAAGCCGGTGACACACGGTCAGCCGGTTAGTCAGCGCTGCTGCGGAGGGAGCAGCAGCTGATCCTGCCTCGGCGCGGGGGGAGACTGCGTCACATGCCGGGCAGTGGTGCGGCGTGCCGGGCTGGTGCACGGTGTGCCGGGCTGGCACGCGGCCTCGCCAGGGTGGGGGGCATCCCTCCCACGGGCACCTTTGCCAGGCCCCCGGGATGCGGGGCGTGAGGAGCATGGCACGCCGCTCCGGCAGTGCTCACCGCGGGCTGTGGTGGGCTGCGTGGGGGTGACGTGGGGGTAACGAGGGCAGCAGCGGTGGTGCCGGCAGGGAGGCTCCCCCCGGGAAGAGGCAGAGGCGCTGCGGTGGGGCCCCGCGTTTGCCCCCCGCTCCCTGGCGATGCCGCCAGCTCGGCCACCACCGCGCTGGGGGTGGCTGCCTGCGCCACACAGGTCCCCCCACCTGCACAATTTGCTCTGCTTCGGAGTCCCGCTGTCCGGGTCCGAGCAACACCCAAGAGCCCCGCTCCAGGCATGGGGCCCACCCCACTGCTCCAGCCCCACGGCAGCTGTGGGGATGCAGCCATGATGCTGCCATGGCTCGAGGGACCCCCGTTGCTGAGCAGGGCCGGTGTGCTGTGCCGTGTCCCAGTGCCATTCCTGGTGTGCGGCTCCCGCAGCGCTGCTCCCGCTGCCGCAGCCTGGGAAGGGGGAGCAGCCGCCGGCTGGTCCTTCCCGCTCCCTCCCGCTTCCCCGCGCCGCCGCCGCCCTCCCGCCTGACCTTGTCTTCAGGACCGATGGCTCCTCGTTATGTAATTGCTGCCGAATTTCTGCACAAGCCTGCAGGAATGGCCGATGGTGCCGGTGTCCCGAGGCATGGCAGGGGGTGGCCAGGACGGACCCCACGTTCCCTGGCCCCTTGCCTGGATGTCCCCAGCCCGGCGTCGCGCCTGCAGGAGAAGGATGCTGGAAGGGGCTCAGAGACATCCCGCGAGGCTGCAGTGGGGCCGTGTCCCCTGCAAGTGCTACCGGGGCTTGTGCCACCCTCCGGCACCCCACAGCCCCTGCCAGGGCAGGGCAGCAGGCGTGGGGCACGGGGAGCCGGGGTGCAGGCGCTGCCGGGGGGGACTGCGGGGCGTTGTGGGAGCACTGGTGGCACTGGGAGCACGTGGCGGTGGCCTGTCCCCGGGGGGACACAGCGTGCGTTGCATGGGGGTGCGTGTGCGCAGGGCACGCGTGCGGAGGGAGCCGAGTGCGTCCACGTGCCACCGGCGGGCGCGAGGGCGGGTGGGTGCGGTGAGGACCGGGACCCCCGGGGAGGGCCGGCAGCCCCCGGCGGAGCCAGGGCAGGCAGCGAGCCGGGCTCCCTGGCACCTGTGGCCGCACCCTCCGCGTCCCGCCCCGGCGTGGTGTTTGCCCTGCGATTGCCCACCGATAACCGCGCTCGGCGCTCCCCTTCCTCCCCCATAAATCATGGGTGGGGGTGTGGGGCAGGGAGGAGGAGGAGGGCAGGGGAGGAAGGGCAGGGGAAGGGCACGGGTCACACCAACAGCTTGTAGCGGAGGGCAGGAATCAATCCCCCGGTGATGGATGGAGCGGGAGCAGCCGGTGCAGCCCAGGGCGGCCGTTAAATGGTGCGAACGAGGAGCAGCCCCAGCCCTGGGGTCAGGCGATGACATGGAGGCCCCTGACCCCGCACGGGGAGGAGGCCGGGTGCCCCCAGCCCTGCCCCACATCCCGGGGGGCCACAGCAGGGCTGTCCTGGGGGAGGGGGCTGCGGGTCTCTGAGCCGTGCGGACGCGGGGCTGGCCATAGCTGGCCTTGCCCCCCAAAACTGGGGCAGCGGCCCCCCAGCTCCGGCCCCCGTGGGACCCCCTGCCCACCCCGTGCTCCAGGCGGGAGGGGAAGGAGGGGGATGGAGAGGGGACCATTGCACGCCCTGCTGCCGTGCCCCCCGCCCCCCCGAGCAGGGCCCAGAGGGGGTCCCGTCCGTGGGGACGGGTGCACGGACCCCAGTCCTGGCCTTGCATGCTGCAGGGTGCTGGGTGCCCGTGAGCACCGTCCAGGACGTGGGGCCATGGCTGGGTGGGGGCCCATGGGCTGTGCTGCAGTGGGGTGGGCACCGCGGGTGGCCGGCTGGGGCCTTTCCCGGTGCCGGCTGGGGGGAGCCTGGCAAGGGGCACCCAGGTCTGAGCCCGGCTGTGGGGCTCACGGGGTTCCCTGGGATCTCCCTGGGGCACACGGGGTCTGTCAGGTCTCCTTGGGGTGCACAGAGACCCTGGGGTCTCCATGGGGCACATGGGGTCCTTGGGGTCTCTGTGGGGTGCATGGGGTCCCTGGGGTCTCCATGGGGCACATGGGGTCCTTGGGGTCTCTGTGGGGTGCGTGGGGTCCCTCAGGTCTCCATGGGGCACACAGAGACCCTGGGGTCTCTTTGGAGTGCACAGGGTCCCTGGGGTCTCCATGGGGCACATGGGGTCCTTGGGGTCTCTGTGGGGTGCATGGGGTCCCTCAGGTCTCCATGGGGCACACAGGGTCCTTGGGGTCTCTGTGGGGTGCGTGGGGTCCCTGGGGTCTCCATGGGGCACACAGGGTCCCTGGGGTCTCTGTGGGGTGCACAGTGTCCCTGGGTTCTCCGTGGGGCTGAGCCCCTCTGCTGCCCCACGCTGAGCGGGAGCTGACCCCCCTCCTGGGGCTGGGGGCATTTGGGTTTAAATATGGCACTAAGGAGGGGTGAGCACGTTACCCCCCGTAGAATGCACACAGGGGCAGGCTCGGGGACGGGGACATAGGTGCCGCTGGACAGGCACCCTGGCTGCAGCCTGCAAACGGGTCTCGTCCCCACACACAGCACCCACATCCCACCCACGTGCCCCTCGGCACAGCACCCAGATGACACACAGCACCCACACCCTCCTTGGGAAGGGGTGCAGGGCAGGTGGGGGACCCTCCCCGCCCTCGGGGACGTGGTCTTGGGGCTGCGTCTGGGAGCAGCTCAGTGCACGCGGAGACCCCACCAGCCACAGCTGGGACCTGGGTGCTGCCCCACAGCTCCCGTCGGTGGGTCCCCCTGTGCCCTCCCGTCCGGTGTCGAGGCAGCTACCGGGAGCAGTGGGGAAGGACCGACGCGGTGGCTCGCTGTCCCCAAGGGCTGGCTGGCAGGGTGCGTGGCCAGGACAGGGTGGATGGGGCCGGGTACCTGGGGGTGCCCAGGGATGCCGGGGACATGGGGCACACAGGAGGCACGGAGGACCCTGCCCACAAGTGCCCGTGGGGTGTGGAACTGTGCACGCACAAGAGCAAGCCGTGAGCGCGCACATGCCTGAAAGCACGGGTGAGCGTGCACACGGTGTGTGGGTGAGTGTGCACGGGCACACAGTGTGCGCACACGGGCACGCAGACGAGCAAGCAGGAGGTGCCCGGGGCAGCGTGCACGCATGGTGGGGTCCCCGGGGATGGGGTTGGGGGACAGAGCACCCACTGCTCCCTCCCCAAGCACATGCTCGGCCGGGGGATGCAGGATAGGGAGCAGAGCCACCCCAGGGATGTGGGATGGGGAGCAGAGCTGCCCCGGGGATGTGGTACAGGGACCACAGCCATCCCAGGGATGCGGGACGGGGAGCAGGGACACCCCGGGGATGCAGTACAGGGAGCACAGCCACCCTGAGGATGCAGGATGGGGAGCAGAGCCACACCAGGGTTGCGGTACAGGGAGCAGGGCCACCCTGGGGATGCAGGGTGGGGAGCACAGCCATCCCAGGGATGCGGGATGGGGAGCACAGCCACCCCGGGGATGCGGGATGGGGAGCACAGCCACCCCGGGGATGCAGGATGGGGAGCACAGCCATCCCAGGGATGCGGGATGGGGAGCAGAGCCGCCCCAGGGATACGGGACGTAGGATGGGGAGCAGAGCCGCCCCAGGGATACGGGATGTGGGATGGGGAGCAGAGCCGCCCCAGGGATACGGGACGGGGAGCAGAGCCCAGCAGTGCCGGTAACACCCGTGCCACCTCCTCTGCCGCACTTGGCAAATGCCTGGTTCCCACGGAAGGAGGTCGGTGCTGCTGCCTGGCATGGCCCAGGGAGGTGGTGGCCACGGCCGGGCAGGACCCCTGCCAGGGACAATGCCCGTGCCGTGGTGGCAGAGCCCGGTAGTGTGCCGGTGCCGCGGCGGCAGAGCTGGCCATGCAGCAGCGCTCGGTGCGTACCCCTGCGAAGCCGGGCTTGGCTGTCCAGGGGTTTCTCGCTCTTGCTCTTGCCTTGCGCCGGGCTGAGAGGAGCACGAAGCCGCCCCAGGCCCGGCAGCAGCCGAGAGCCCCCCCGGCTATGGGAAGGGGCCGTGTCTTTCCCATCAAGGCACCTAATCCCCAACACAAATGAGTGCCTGGAGCCGGGCAGCACCATGCCAAATCGGGGCCGGGAAGTGGAGGGGATGCATCTGCACCCATGAAGCCATGGATTCCGGGGGCTAAGGTTTCCTCTCCGTGAGTGAAGCCTGGCCCCCACCGCCGGCAGCTCTACCAGGGGTCTGTGGGAGCCGGGGGATCCCTCGGCAGCGGTTGCAGGAGGGTCTGGGAGTGGGCACGAGGCATCGCCACCGGGTCTGGCAGTGGGAGCCTGGACATTCCCATGGGAGACCCTGTGCGGACCCCGAGCCACCACCAACCCGGCACACCGGGGTGGGATGGGGTACGAGCCTCCCTCCATCACTGCCTCTGCGTCTGGGGGGACCAGCGGAGACAACGGCCCCATCGTTGCAGGGGCCTTTGCTGGGGGATCTGGCACCCGCCACCCAAAGCCCAGCTCCCCCCAGACAGTTTTTAACGCTGCGTTGGGAGGGGACGGGGGTTCCAGTGCGGATGCCCCCACCTCGGTGCCTGCCCGCCCTGCAAGCCCAGCCCTCGCCCTTTTTGCCGCCACCAGATGTGCTGGGCAGTGCATGGTTTGCAGTGGGGGGGAACATCTGGCAGGGTGGGGGCAGCCGAGCCGGGGTGCCGGCGCCGTGCCGATGGCACAGATGCGGCGGGCGCCGTGGCCCCGAACACAGGCAGCTCTGTCTGCTCCCAGTGACCTGCAGCCATGACAAATGCGGGTAATCTCCTGGCTCTGCCGCTCCGTACGGACCCACGGCAAAGTGCCGGCAGCTGCTCTCATACTGCGCGCTGCTTTGGAGCAGTCGTTTCCTACAAAACCGATTTTTTTCTGCTTTTTCATGAACACCTCTGCTTTTTTCACATGGTGAAGGGACAAGACACCCCTTAGGGATGAGATGAATTTATTAAATATTTGGCAGATGACAGAACATGGCTTCCAGTTTACAGGTTTCTGTTGGAGACATTCCCCACACTTAGAGCACCGGCTCCAGCGTGGGTTTGCCAACCGCTCCCAGAGACGCTCCTGCACGCTCCCGCTCAGTCCCACACTCACCCGGGCCCGTGGCCGCGCTCATGCGGTGCCAGAGATAGGGAATGGTGTGAAGGCTTGGTGCGGTCCCTGACCCCCAGCTGCTGGGCTCTGCTGCGGGGACACCGCGTTTGCATGGGCACGGCCGGGGCTCGGGGGGCCGGGGAGCCTCCGAGCACGCATGTGCCGAGGGGCAGCATGGGTGGCCAAAGCTGCCGCCGTCCGTTCACACATCACCGACAGACCAGCCGGGCGTGGGACACACCGCACAGCACCCACCCCTATTCCCTACCCCATGAAAATTGGGGGTTTCCCTCTCCTGGCATTAACACCTGGCACCGGAGCACCGGCTGGGGATGCCAAGGCGGGGATGTGGGTCTGTCCAGGTAATTTCCCCAGGAGACAACATTTTTAGGTGGCATTTTGCTTTTTCGTTCAGGTGGGTTTTGCCCCAGGGAAATTGCAAAGTTTCATTGCAATCCGAATTTGATGGGTGCTGCCGGCCCGCTCTGCCCGGAGGGAGGAGGCGCCGTGAGCCCCATGGCTCTGCCCCAGCCCGTGCTCAGCCCAAGTGGGAATTAAAAAGAGGCGTAATTACAGCCGCTGTGGCTATGCCGCAGCGCTGGCATGCCTTCCCGTCACTGCCGAGGCACTGGGTCTGCGCTGGGGACCAGCCATCCCCTTGGAGCGGGGCAGCGTCCCAGGAAAACCAGGGAGACCCGGGTGCGGCAGCGGTGCCAAACCCAGCGGTTTTGCAGGCTGCCGGGGCGACAGCGGGGAGTTCAGTCAGTATTGGCGAGGGAATTACAGTGGAGACGGGGCAAAGACACTGGAGAGCAATCAGCAACTATTCCTCTATGTCTGTCTCAACGCACTGTCCCCAGGACTCGGCAGCAACGCCCGACGCATCGGCCCCTGCCCTGCCCGCTGCCTGCACCTGCACGGCTCCGGCAGTGCCGTGCCTGGCTGGGCTCTGCACGGGGCCCTGCCGTCCTCCCCGGGCTCCGGATCCGGCCCCGCTCTTTGCTGGTGACTCCCATTACTGGCTCCTGACAAAAAAAAGACCATCCGGTTGCGTAAAGTAAACCCCCAAATTTGAAAGGAAAGAACCGTACCTGTGGTTATTTATTTTTTACCGGCACCCTCAGGGGTGTGGGCAGACGCTGGGCAGTGGAGATGGGCAGGGAGGCACCGGCCGGCACACTCGGATCCAGCGGATCTCCCGAGGACAGCACCGGCACGCCACACGCTGCCTGCAGTGCACGCGGGTGCTTACACACGCATGTGCACACGCACATGACTCCGACCCCGGTGCCGGTGCTGCTGCAGCTCTGCGGAGGTCTCCGGTGCCGCGGAGCAGATCTCCCTGGCAGCCTCTGGGATGCTGCATCCCGGGTGCTGAGCGAGGACTTGGGCGAGCAACCGGGGCGAGCCCGGTCCCCCCGGCATGGTGCCACTGGCATTGGGGACCCCCACACGTGCTGGGGCTGGGGTGCGGTAACGCCGGAGTGGGGCACAGCCTGGGGACATGTATTAAAGCTCGTCCTGAACTGTTCCTCCCGGGGGGTTTAAGGCGATTATTCCAAAGGCAAACAATAGTTCATAAGCAGGTTTCAAAGGTAACCGTAAGCAAGCTGGGCTGGTGGGTGGTTTTCCCCTACACCATGTCCCAGCATATCACCGGGAAGGTGCCTGGTGTCACCGGGGTGCAAAATGGTCCCGGGCATCCTGCCTGCCGCAGGAACCCCCTCGACAGCCACGGCACAGCTCAGACCCCAGCATCCGCACTTGTCCCGGTGTTTCCCAGGCTCCGCTGGACCAGTCCGTGCCCCAAGCCCTGCTTTGAGCCCACGCTGCCTACCCCAGTGCCAGACTGGTGCGTGGGGCAGCGGCTGGGCGAGGGCAGACCCCGGGGCAGCCGGACAGCCTGCACCGGCTGTGCTTCACCAACAGGGTCTGGGGACCCGTGGTGGCCTCCCGAAATGACACCCTTGGGTGACACATCGCGACAGCCTGCCCAGGGCACCGCCGAGCCACGCTCTCCTCGGCATCACCGTGCGCCGCAGGGGAAGGCTGGGGGGACCTTGTGGCATCGTTCCCGTCACCTCTGAGCTGATGGCGGAGGGAAGCTATCAGCAGCAGGCTGACGAGGACAAGTGCAATTAAGCTCAGGCCTTGGTGGTCTGACGCACGGACCCGGCAAGCAGCCGCCCTCGCTCTCCATCGCTCCCAGCGCCTGGTTGCTCTTGCTGGCTGCAGGGTGCACGTTACCGGAGCCGTGCCCGCAGGACGGTGGCCTTTCCAGGACCCTCTAGATTGGGGCGGCACAGATTCCTCCCTCTCCGGCGGCAGCTTGCTGGGCGAACGCCGTCCTCCCGGCAGCAGCCAGCGCGGCGGCAGCAGCCAGCACCAACCTGCAGCCACAGCCTTGCGCTAATATAAAGCATCTGTTAAAACACTTTGCCAGCTAAAATAAATGGCACTGTGGGTGAGGTGATACAGAGCCGCGGCACGCAGGGTCACATTTAACACACACCGACGATATCCCGGCTGCACCTGTACAAAACCCCGTTGATCCCACCAGGTTTTCCAAAGAAAGCCCTGCTCCCCCGCTGTCACTATCCCTGCGACCGGCAGCGCTGGCTGCAAGAGCCCTGCATGGGGCGGGGGGAGTCTCCCCAACGTCTCCCTTCCGAGCGCCGGGGCAGCCGGAGCGGCAGTGGCCGGTGGCGGCGGGTCCCGGCGGTGCCACCTGCACCTCCTCCAGCTGCGGCCGGACCGCAGGCTCGGAGAGATGCCCGTGGATGCCCGTGGCCGAGGTGGCGGCTGCGGCAGGAGGCTTTGCCTCCTGGCAGTTGTGGTAGCAAAAGCGAGAAGGGAAAGTCGCAGGGTGAGTAATAACAGGAAAAAAGCAGCAAACGTGACGCTCCCCTGTGATCCAGGCTTGGTGCGTGACATGCTTCCCTGACGGCTACGGGAGATGTGTATTCATCCCTTCCTTCCCCTTCTGCGCCACGTTTTGGGCCCTGGCACCTCTGAGGAGGTGACGACTTCCACCCCACCATCCCACACGCTGCCAGGGGCTCTCCCATCACCGCCCCGGGCTGCCCCGCGGCGCAGCCCCCCGCCTCCGGCACTGCCGCCGGTGCAGGCGCCCAGTCCCTGGAGGATGCTGGCGGCTCTGACGCTGGACCAGGGGGGCTCAGCTGGGAACCCCCAGGCTCTCGCCCGCACGAGGTGCCGGGAGGTCCCGCCGGTGCGATGCAAACTCCCTGGCCACTCGTGCCTCTGGTCCCGCTCCTCGGGGAGACGGTGAAGGGACGCGATCGGGGGCCGCGGTGACAGCAGGAGGAAGACAGCGATGCTCGCACAGCCGTAACGCCTCCCGCTGCCGACGGCCTTCACCACCCCAGCAGGTCCCTGAGCACGGCCATCAGCAAAACATTCCTATTTTCGGTGCTCGGACCCGCCGGTAGCTGCAGCCAAAGCCACTGCTGGTCCTAATTCAGCCGAAAGCGCGCAAAGACAACCACGAAACCTTCCCCGTCCCCGCGAGCGCACTCTGTTTGGCAGGCTAAAGCTAACATGCTGCACCAGGTTATCATCACTTTCCTTTCCTTCTTGACAGCTCATTCACAATATTTATATTCAACTAAATCTGTGGCCACCACGTATGTTTATTTTCTCTCTCCCCAAGGGCTGTAGGTACCCAACGAGCACTTTCCACCGAGAACCGAGGCCGCGTATCGGTTCAGGCAGGAAGAAAAGCTGAGGGCTGGTTTCAGGGTTTATCACTCCTTTCCATTCATCACCCTTGATAAATATTTATAGATGCATTAGGGCACTCAGCTCCTTCCACTAAAAATAACATTCCTAAGCACCAAGGAAAAAAAAATCGCAAGTGATTGGAACTGATTACAATGTTTTCTAAGCAGCTACGGAAGAAAAGCCTAGCAAGGATCAGAGGTGGGTGAGCTGCCAGCCTCAGACTGCACAACTCGTTATTTCTCTTAATTTTAAACAAAACGGAACCCGACTCCTGAAAATGAATGCAGAGATGCTAATCTAAGCCTAGCAATGGTCGTCCCTGAATTCCCTGCTTGCAAAGGGAAATTTTTTAACAGTCGGAAGAGAAGCAGAGCCAGGAAGGCCGGGAGGCAGGTGGCTGGTGGCCCATCGCTGCCGCCGCCGCCGCCGCTCCGCTGGTTGTGCGTCCCCCCACCCGTGACGGGCCCTGCCGTTCGCTCCCAGGATGACACGCGACATCACGCACGATGGCAACCGGACACTGACAGACAGCGCGGTGTTTTGAGACGGTGGGTTTTTTGAGGGCAGAATCCCCCTTCGTGTCACACGCAAGGGGACCCCGGAGGCTCTACACCCATTTTGTCATGCATACGGAGGGGCAGAAGGCAAGAGGAAATAACCAGCGTGTGACACGATGATGACACCATTTGGGAGGCAGTCAAAAAAGATCAGTACGCTTAGCAGGAGCAGGGAGTATCAGCTTTCCATTTGTGGTTTTTTTTTTTTTAAACCTCCCATAAATTGCTGAGTTTGATGGGGCGTTGTCTGATCATTGTTAGTAAACACATGGAGGAAAATAGTACATGCAATGACCTAAGAGGCAAGTGCCCACGGGGAAAGCCCTCCGGGTGGTTCGGAGAAAGCCGCTTTCGTCAGCAGGTGGTTGAGATCGGTCACAGTTGCACGATGGTGAATGTATCAGCTGAAACGTGCCTCCTCCAAAGGACGGGGAGACGTCTCTCGATCGTAAGCGTAACCCTCCGTGCCTGCGTCATGGGAAACACACAACGCGCCGTCAGCATCTGCAGAGAGCAGAGCTCGAGCCTGACTGTTCACGGTTCTGGAGACCAGCTCCCATGCGGTCGCAGGGCAGGAGCCAAGCTCCTCTGTTGGGACCTCCCGAACCTTCTTGTTGGGGCTGTGCATCTCTGGGGCCACCCCTGGCAAGCTCTGAGCGGACCAAACGTGCACCATGACCATCAAGGTCCCACAGCTCCTCACCTTGGACCCCAGACAACCTGGGAAGCAGAGGAAACCGAGCTCCTGGCTCAATGACACCCGGAGACCAGGAGCATGGTGCTGTGGCAGCGAGCGAGGGGCCATGAGCTGACACACTTGACTTTGCAAGCCAAGGAGAGGCTGGTGCTGGGCGTTTTTCCCCCAGAATAGCCGAGATCTGCTAACAGAAAGCCCCTGATGGTGCTGCCCATCCCAGCCCGCTCCATCGTCAGTGAGCAACCGGAGCCGAAGGGCAGCCAGAGCCACCGGTTCGGCTTGGCTGGACACCACCACCACCACCAGCAAGGTTCAGGAGGACCCATCAGAGGTCCCGGCACCACAAATGGGAACGTGAGGAAGTTGAAGAAGGACCACCACAGTTTGAAGGATTTTTTTCTTTCACGGACTTGTCTTTTTCCATTCTTTCTGGAGGATAAAGAAACCTGAGAGTAGTTTCTCTCTCTTATTTCTTCAGTTGTCTCTAATTTAGTGCTCATCAGCGCCGGTCCTTGGTGTTGTTGGGGGCACTGCTGGGCTTCTCAGGGAACAGGGAGCTTCTCATCTCCGGGCCAGTGGCTAAGGGGTGACCAGGGTCAAAGCCATCCTTTCCTCCAAAGCCATTAGAGTTAAAGGGACATTAAGAAAAAGCCACACACAGCCAGTATAAGCAGCTCTCCATTGCTGGCTTCCTCTCTAATGGCATAATTTCACTCCTTCTTGAGTTACCAGATTGTTTCCCAGATGAGGCAGGACTTGAATTTCTAATGTAAAAACTATCAGAAAAACTCTCAAGCCACTTTCGGGTTATCTCTATCCAGCGCTAAAATGGCAGGGAGGCAGAAAGGGCAAACCCCCTTTTTTCTCTGTTGTAAATTACCTTTAGAGTACAACTGTGGTGGTTTTATCATGCAAAATTGCGTTTCAGATCCATCCTGACTAATTCATCCGCCCCACGATCACCAGATCACCATGGTGGGCTGGGTCTGAACTGGCAAGTTAAGGGTAGAAGACTTTCTCCTGTCTGGTTTCTACAACTAACCAACCTACAGTGTAAAGGAAAAGGTCCTAGAAAGAAGGTTACCTACTGCGCCATCTCCATTCCTTCCCGGCTAATTACGTGCGTGTCCACGCTGTGTTTTTCTGCCAGGAGAACCCTCCTTCTTCCCACTGGGAATGGTGAAAGATGGGCATTGTGGCTACGGCAAACATCCAGCGAGTGTATGGGGAGTGTGGAAACCTGATCCGGTGCCCTCCTACAAGCTTTTCAGATGGGTAAAGATAAGGATCTTATTCAGGTCCTCCAGACGCATTGTCACCACGGGGCTCAGGTTTTCTCCCGTACCACTATCTCCTGCTCTCCAACCCCCTGTTTGTCTATCCACCTGTTGTGCCTTATTATAACTTGAAGCACAGGCTCTTTGAGGGTAGAGATTGTATTTTTAGTACATCTGGATAGTGTCCATCACAATAGGGTCCTATTTCCTGGCTGAGGCCTCTCAGTATAGAAGCAATACTAATAAAATAGGACATAATGCTGTTCTCACTGAGTTAATAATGTTTTCCCACTGTCTGCAGCAGGAGCAGAATTGGGTCTTAACAAGAAAAAAACTCAACGTCCCTTTGAGCGGTTGTGGAGGGATGGGCAGGCGGGGAACCTTCCTGGTGCAGAAATAGGAGCGAAAGGACAAGGGCAGGAGGTGACCAGGGACTTGGTCCTGTGCATTGCAACAGCGTGTACAGAGCAGTGCTGCTGGAGATGGGAAGAAAAAAAGATATCCATCCTTACCTGAATTACTGTACAGCCTGCGGTCGTCCGTCTAACCTGCAACACAGGGGGAAAGGCACGTTTAGAAAGTAGGTAATTTTATTTCCTGTAAAAAGAAAAAGCTACCCTCCCCATCTCTTGTTGCTCTAACTCTCCTCAGGACTGCAAACAGCTTTACAGGCATTGGGGTAAATGGCAACTCCTCTGAAATGCGAGGTAGGCAGAAAAGTGCTCCTGAACTTACCGAATCCCAGGAATCCCAGCGTCGCTGGGATCGCCCAGTCCAACCCCCCACTCAAAGCAGGGTCAGCTGCCGCAGGCTGCTCAGGACCTTGACCCATCAGCTTTTGAGTACCTCCAAGGATGGAGACCCCACAGCCTCTCTGGGCAACCTGTGCCAGTGTTCGACCAGCCTCACGGTAAAAAAGTATTTTTTATATTCAAACAGAACTTGCTGTATTTCGTTGTGTGCCCTTTGCCTCTTGTCTTTTCTCTGGGCAACACTGAGAAGACTCTGGCTCTGTTTTCTTTACTCTTTTACATCAGTTATTTATACACATTGATTTGAACCCAGCTCTCTCAGCCTCTCCTCATGTGATAGATGCTTCAATGCCTTACTCATTGCCATGGCCCCAAGACTGGACTCTCTCCAGTCTGCCCATGTCTCTCTTGCACTGGGGAGCCCAGCACTGCACCCAGCACTCCAGGGGTGGCCTCGGCAGTGCTGGGCAGAGGGGAAGGATCCCCTCCCTCGACTGGCAATGCTTCACCTAATGCAGCCCAGGATGCCATTCGCATTCGCTGCACGAGGGCACATCGCTGGCTAACAGTCAACTCGGTGTCCACCAGGACCCCTAGGTTCTTCCCTGCAAAGCCGCGTGCCGATCGCCTCCAGCCTGTGCTGGTGCCTGGGCTTGTTCCCAGCGCTTTGCGCTTCCCCTTGCTGAACTGCGCGAGGTTCCTGCCGGACCACTTCTCCAGCCTGCTGAGGTCCCTCTGGATGGCAGCAGGACCCTCGGGGGTATCAGCCGCTCCTCCCAGTTTGGTGTCATCTGCAAACCTGCCGAGGATGGCCTCTGTCCCATCCTCCAAGAACAGACGGCTGCACGGGCTACGGACTTTGATCAGTATGGACAGGTATATTTCAAACTGCATATTCTTGTCTAATAAATTTTATGGGGCTGCAAACCATGCCCTTCCTTCCAGCAGTTTGAGAGAGCAGATTACAGCACTTCAGTCCCTTTTGTAGCAGCTTGGGAGTTATAAGATCCAAATGGCCAATATACGAAGAGACCAGCTCATGGAGAGTCTCGTTTCAGGTGATGCTGTCATGGGTCCACCTCCTGGTCACCAACACGAGCATGCTGTCTTGGAGAGAGGCAGCAGGACCATGGCAAACGGTGACTGCAAGACAGCCCTAGCCGAGCGGGCGTCCGACCTGAAATAACGTCTGGCACGCGTGCAATGTATGGATACGTAACGCCAGGTTTCAAGAAGGGGTAACTCAAAGAGAGTGCTGAGGCTGGCTTAACTGCCGTGGGGTGATGTCTAACGCGACTGGATGGATGTGGCTTTGCCAGCACCCGACTGTGCTCTTCTGTGCCTGGAAACCCCTGTAGACATCTTCTTTGGAGATGCTGCTTAATTTGTAATCCTAACCACAAAAGACGCGGCCAACTTGGAGTCTTCCCGAATGATTTCATCCTGCTAAAGCCGTACCAAGCTGCTGCTATATCAAGCACATGAACGTAAGCCTCTCCAGCGGGGAAGCGAGTTCTGAGGTTGATTAATTGGGACACAGAGAAATATGAAATAACTTTGTGAAGAATCTTGTGAGGAAGCCCAAGGGTGATGCTGTCCCTAGGAAATGCATCACAGCAGCATCGTCCCTGTGAGGACCAGCGTCTCCCTTGTCTACGCCGGTGCAGAAGTTGGGGAATACACGAGCTACAAGTAATTTTAATTCTTGTCCGTTCAGGATGGGAAGAAGTAACAGGCTGATGCTGCAGCTAGGGAGAGCTTTCCCGAGATGGGGATGCACACACAGTCACTGTGCAAAGAATGAAGTCGGGGCAGGTAGAGCTCGGCGGGAGTACGGGGTCCATCAGACCCTGCATGCCTGGAGCATCCCGGCCACGGGTCCCCATAGGCAACACGGGGCAGAGAGCACATGCTTTCGTAATGCCCGTCCTCGACGCAGCCCACACAAAACCCAGAGCCGGACTCCCCGTGGCCACATGTGCTTTGGTGCCTGGAGGAGCTCCCATGGTGTACACACTCCGCAGGAGGACTGCAGTTTGTATATCGATCGTTCCTTGATTTTTCTGCCAGTTTTTTATCTCACTAACTTTGTGACATTAAGAAATCACTTACTCTCTGGCAGAGATTATATTTACATTCCACACGAAGGCTTTTGGACCAAGTTCTGCGTTTGGTTACACGTCTCTGTTGTGTCCCCCCCCCGACTCCAATGCTGCTGCAATGAGTAACAGAGCTGAATTTGTCTTACTACGTCTCCGCTACCATACATCATATTTCAACTCTTCAAAATCCCCCTTTCCCTATTTCCCATGCAAGATACAATGCACATTTGGAAAAAAGCAGAAGGGTCATCTGCTAAGCATCTAAAATATTTAACTGAAGAGGAATGTTCTAGGGCAAAGAGAGCCCTGTGATTTAGAGCCAATGCAATTCTGCTTTGAAAACTTCTGTTTTAGCTAAATTCAAACTCACTGCACTTCTTCCTACAAACTTATAATGTCTAATACTGATGCACAAACCATCAGGAAGCAGAGCGTTTCCAAACACCCGAATGCTTTGCAGAACTCGCTGGACAGGAAAACTCAGGAAAATGAGCTCTTTTGGTGAGAAACGTGAGCCCTGTCACTTCAGCTTAGCCAGAAGGAAAACGTGTGTACAACAAAAAAAGGATAAAAAGTTCCAGTTTGTTGATGCTGAAATTGGGTTTGGCTCAAGCGAGACAGAAATGCTTGGGCTGATTCAAACCTGTCCAAGTCTGCTTCTCGCGCTTTGGTTTAAAACGTGGAAAGCAAAAGTCAAGAGAGCGCTGAGCAAGGTCCCTTCCCAAGGAGGGTCTGGGAGGTGCTTCTTTGTTCGCTTGTGGAGTGCGACATGAGGAACAGATCTCCTGCAGAGCCCTCCAACTCAACCGTACGCTGCACGGTTGTTTGCAAGTCTCGGGGCTGCGTTCCGCGCCTGCGATGATCACTTCCAGCCCCGGGAATAGCTCTGCTAGCACGTGTTATGGATTCAGTCGCACCAAAGGAAGACGTGGTCTGGGGAGGATTAGTATCTAGACCTGCAATCCAGGGAGAGCAGAGATGAAAGAGATCTCCTGCGAAGCCCCGCTTAGCCGATGGCACTGCCTACACGGGGTTCCATCAGCACAGTGATTCTGAACGTTTGTCCAGCCAAGGTCACCGGAGGCAGTGGTTTGGCAGATGACGGTCCCACCGCTCAGGAACTTCACTGGTAACCAGCCCACGCTTTGCTTTTTTTCTAACGTATTCATCTGAACTGGATTTCTCGCAGGACTCAAAGCAAATCCTCCTCCTCTTGCGCATTTCAAAGATCTGTGCATGACCTTTGCTGAAAGAAAAACATTCTTGAAAGATGAACAGACGCGCTGAAGAAACCCTGGCCATGACGTCATCTCAAGCCATGGCAGATGTTGGAGAGAGCGACCTGGCAGCGTGGCGATGACGGCAGCAGGCAGATGAACCTGTGCCGTCTCTGCATGTGGCGTAACAGCAGCAGCAGCAGCAACGTGGGCTGCTTCCACCCGGAGCCGTCTGCACCCAGAGCCCTCTCCTGGGGCTCCAAACGGAGACGGCAAACTGAGCTCCTGCAGAGCAGCAAGTCAGAAAATGCTTTACAGCTCAGAGACCGTAGCTTGTCCCCTTACCTCGGTCCTTTCCGTTCTGCATTTTTTCTGTTTCTTCTTCATCTTCTTCCTCTGCTTCAAAAAAAAAAAAAAAAGAAAAAAACGCACATGAGACAAGTAGGTGAGAGAACAGATACTTGGGGAACTTCTCTGTAGCAAGGAAGAACCGGCTTATTGGGCATAGCTGACGTTGGAGGGGAAGGAGGACGTGTGTTCAGGCTCCCAAGGAGAGCCTGGCTGGAAGCATCATCATCCTTCCTACGGCCTGTTCACTGCTGGTGGCAAAAGACTCCCCACTCCATCCTGATCGGATGATGAGAGGTTGCAGAGCGCTAGTGGAAGCAGTGTCTACATGGTCCAAAAGAGTGGACTGCTAGCGGACGACGACCCGGCCCAGGTAGCATTGGGACCGAAGTCCCTTGTGCGCTCTTACTTTAGCACTCTCAGAAACAAAGAACCGCACAATATACACCATGGGAAGGAAGTCACGACTTTTAGGCTGAGGTGGAATCTAAGGAAGAAAAACGAAAATGGTTTATGGTGAGGTGAAAACCTCAGAGGGTCCCTCCTGGCGTTGCAGGGTTTGCCCACGCAGGGTGTTCAGTGACGCCGATGCTCACACCGGGGCAAAGCCACGTAACCGGTGCCAGGCGACAGGCGCTCGTTTTATGTCTGAGAGGTGGTGGTTCATTATATTTAACTCCGGTTAAGCTGAAGAGAGTTTATGGCCAGGCTTGTATTTATGTAGCAGAGAGCGGGAGCAGAAGGTCACATTCTTCTGCAGATGGTGGCTCATATCTCTCTGCACAACATTTCAATGAGACCTGTGTAAACAGGTAAGAGTTATTATGAGCTGTGATATCGCTTCTGCCTACTTCACGTGCTGCTGAGAGCAGAGAAAGGGAGAAAACCCTGCAATAAAAGGCACAGTTTGAAAAACTGAAGCATTTTGAATTGATTTGATCAAAGGGGATCTTATAAACATTTGCTCTCTTTGTCGCTTTGACAGCGGGACCGATGAGACATCTGGGAGTCACACAGTCTCTGCCTACTCAGCGATGGCTACTGACGAGTCCTTAATGCGAGTGCACAAGAGATCACTGACAAAACCAAAGGCATTTTTAATAACAAGAGAGGTGACCTGGAGCTCAGCAGCCGCTTCGGGTCCTGAACCTGCCTCTTGTTGGGCAGCGCTGCAGGGCAGGGGCTGAGCCACCTCCAGCAGCATCGCGCCCGGTCCCCGGAGATCACCGGCGTGCGGCTTTTTAAGCTCAGCTGGAGTAAAAACGATGCCGGCGTTCCCTCGGCAGCCCAGGAGCGTTAGACTGGCAGCACAGGGGAAGGGGGGCAGTCGGAGCATCTCTGGAAGCCCATTGGGAAAGGGTAACCCTGAGCAGTGTTTCCTCTCCAAAGGAATCTGTTTTCTGAGCTGGTGCGGAGGTACGGAGAGGCAAACAGAGGCGTGGGTGGTGCACGCACCAGTGGCTCACAAAACGCTCAAAACACAATGCCTGCAGCTATATCGGGCGAGCCTGGGGCTGGAGGAGGTGTCTATTCTCACAGCTTACCTCCGGGACAATATGTGTTAAATCCCACTGACTCTCATCAGCTGAGGATAACTCATGCTTTTCCTAATTTACACAAATGAAATGATTTCAGATACTTTCAAGGGAGCCTTCTTTAGTATCTGCATATCCTCAAGTAGGAGACTGTAATTAATTCCATTTTCACTCCCTTGTGAACCATAACTGCTTTGCACGATCCCTGACAAGCCTGAAAGGGCTGTCGATAGCGCAAACCCGGGCTGTTTGCATTTGCCAAACTCTCAGGGATTTCAGAGGAGGGCAGGAGAGCCGCAGGTCCAGCCGACATGTCAGCTCTGCCACCCGCCACCCCAGACCAGACCCTGAGCTCAGCCGCACCGCTGCAGAGGCGCTCTTCTATTAAAAGCAAAAAATAAATTACTGCAGACATCTGTTTTGGGCAGAGGGTTTGTTCGCTGGGTTTCGGCCTAGAGGGAAGAGAGCTGTGCATCTTGAGCATGGTGATTTATTGAAGAAACACACGGCCCTTCGCTGCAATGGCACTGGCGATGCTGCTGTCATACATGAAAGACTTTATTAACTCACAGCCGCCTTCGCAGCCGAGACACAGGGTTTAGACTGGGTGAATTTACTGCTTAGCAGTAAAATATCAACCCGCTTTATAACTGCAACTTCTCTGTTATGGGCAGTGGGAACAAAAAGCCTAACCGGTTTTAATACAGAGCTTGGTAAGTTTACGGGGGTATTACGCGATGCAACTACCGGATACAGCAAGGGGCTGGGGGAGGCGCGAAACAGAAACCGTGAGCTTCGGTCTGAATACAGAATGCTTTACTTCTTTCTTAAAAGAGAAGGCAGCCCACAAACAAGCTGCTGAAATATTAAATGATCGTACACCCCATCGCTGACAAGGCTCGAGAGCCACAGGATGCGTCCCCGGACTACAGCAGAAGCTGCTCCAGTCCAGTCAGGGTGTTTACCTCCACTGGCACAGTAAAAAGGCACAAAGGGAATAATTATCTTTTTTCCACATGGCTGTTTAATCCTTTGTTGCAATTGCCCTCACGTCCATTTACTATATATTTGTGATTACGGCATCTAATGGGGATTCATTGCAGAGGAGTCGCACCTGATGCTCAAGTATCGCCGTCACTAAGCAATAGTTCGGGGAGACTCACTCACAAACCTGCCCTGGCTTCTGACTTGCCAGCTTGCGTTGGTAAGCAGCTCTGACCTCCAGAAGTGGGACTGGGAAGTGGCACTTCTGCCTAGTAAGTGGTCCAGGACATGCCTGCAGCATACTCTGGAAAAGCTGCTTAGTGCTGTTACACGTGCACGGATCGATACGCGCAGGAGCGAGATGTGAGTCCGCTTCACGAATCGCCAACGGTGCCGTCAGCCAGGTTTGTATCCACAGAGTATTGCCTTAGCTGTCAGCGACCAAATCAAAGGAAAGCCTGCTCAGAAGGCATTTGGAGTTCTCAATGATGTTAGCTACAAAAATGATTTCTCATTTTATCATTGAAAAAACGAACACATAACCTCGCATTACGCTGTAAATTGTTTTCATAAAAAATACATCGAAGGACAAATCTCCAACTCGTGGCTTCAAGCTCTCCTTTTTCTGCTGCGCGCACGTGCCGCTAAATTGACTCTTACCTGAATGAAGTTCCTTCACCAGCGATGACATGGTGTTGGTGATGGAATCGGCTGCTACCAGCAGGTCGTTGCGGAGGTTCCTCCTCGTACCTGCGAGCAGAGCAGACACACAAACAGGAGGAATCGCACGTGCCGCACTGCCACAGCCCAACCTCCTCGCGCCACGATGCTCGGCCACACATCCCTCACCGGTCCCCACCGGGGTCCCCCCCTCGGGACAGAGCTCGGCGGCCCCGGCGTACGGCAGGGCCCCATCAAAGCCGCTCGGCTGAGCGAGAGATGGTTCTGCCTGGCTGCCAGATCGCCTGTTCGGCTAATTAGCTATCACACCGCTCTTCTCCTTGACAAGGACAGTGCTCGTGCGGCAGCTCAAGGGCAGATGCTTCTCTCCCCCAGACCCGAGTCGCTGGGTGCTGGCCGCGGCGCAGCTGATCCATGCGCTTTGTTTGTGCAGAGTCGTTATCGCTGCTGGCTTCTCTGTTGCAATCGATATCGCTGAGGTTTGAGGGGAATAAAAGATAACTGAATTCTCGCCCTCTGCAGAGCTCTCCTCTTGCGTCACTGGAGGAAGCAATCCGCTCCCTCGGTGTGCCACGCAGCCAGGGGCATGGCACCTTGCTGTCACCCACAGTGACATTGCCTAGTTCCAGTCTGCACACTCGTCTTGTGCGATCCTCTGCTCGCGGGACCCGCTCGCCCCATCAGCAACTTGAACATCTGCCACGGCTCCGCAAGAACGACCGGGATCAGCGAGGGGCCGCGATCTGCAAAGGAACCGTCAAACTGGCTGCTGCCCGTAAAAGAGATGAGCGAGGGCAGCAGGAGCTGCCGTGTGTCGGGGAGGATGCTTACTGCCTCTTGCTGACGCTGGGAAGACAAAGATCTTCTTCGCCATCTACCCTGGTTCCCCGCGCCGGTCCCTCCGGCAGAGCCAGCCGTATTCTCGCGGCAGAGCGTCCTGCCGGCCGCAGCCCAATTTTGCAGCGCCCCAGCGCCCACAGACGCTGCGGACGTGACTCCCCGTTCTCGCCGAGCCCCCTTTCCTCCGGCACCTTTCTGCGCTGCACCGTTTCGGTTTTATTTGGAGGCTTTGATGGCGTGGCGTCATGTTTTCGGCCCCGGCAGGTGGTCTGTAGCAGCAGTTTTTCAGGTTGCAGAGCCGATGGCCCCAAGCTGAAGCTTTGCTGGGAGCAGGTCCCTGTAACGGTTCATTGGCCCCACCTCAGCCGTCCCCGTGCTTTAACTGCTCACAGAAAATGGCTTTAGGCGGTCCGTTATCCCACACAGGCACCAGATGTCCGCACCGGCGCAGCCTCCGGGAGCACCGCTTTGATGCCGAGTGTCTGACACTGCTCTAGGATACCGAGGGTTGGGATCCTGCCCTGCCATTTACTCCAGCGAGGGCATGAAGACAACACATGTGGAATCGACAGAGACATTTGATGTGACATTTTGCAGCTGTACTGAACTGCAGTAACGACAACTGTACATTACACGTTTATTTTTGTTTGAAGTCGGGAGCCTCTCTCATTCCAGACGTGCTGCTTTAATCTCCCAAATGCTGTGCTGGCTTTTACTCCGTCCTTGGCTGGGGTGCTGTCAGGGTGCCTGCTTCTACATTTTACCTATAGATTTTAGTGCTGTTTGAGCGCTGCCAGGGCATGCTACCGAGCTGACGTGCTTTCCATCAGCATCCTTCTCCTCCAGGTTAGGTTGCCAACTGACCAGCATCACTCCCGAGGCAGCAGCAAAGCGCTGGGTGTTCCTGTGCATGTACGAACAGCGTGCAATTCCTGGGAAAAAATGCAGATTTTTGGCCAACAAGCCTGGGACCTGTGACTTCAGGGACTCTTCCACACCTCTTACACGATGGAGGCTACTTTATCGAGGTGTCTAGATGTCCTGAGTCCTGTCACTGCACGTGACAGTGAAGCACGGCCACCGCCCTGCCCGACATTACTTTTGGGAGAGAAAGGTTGTAAAATACCGGCCTGTCTCCCCTGTGAAACAGAGGAATAATGTTAACGAGCTTGTCTGGACATCTACATGCAGAAGCCACCCAAAGCCCTCCTGGCTGGTGGCATTCAATTATTTTATTATGTGAAAACATAGAAATTTTGTCCTGTTTCCTGTGTTCTCCACTTGCCCTGAATTTGCCTGATTTTGCGTGATTAATATGAAATAGCACTAATCGTGCAGATTGCCTTTCCGGAAGGATCATTCCAGGAAAGTTATTATGGAGTCTGTTGGCCATTTTTTTCTTGCAAGAGTTTTTCTAGTAGTTGAGAGGAACAAGCCATCACTGTGGTTATCACGAGAGGAGCTTCCACCTTCCTGCGGGCAGCAGTGGATCGTATTTGCATCTGAGAAATCCTGAGGGACTGTTTTCTTCTCTTTCAAGACGATAAACAGCAGCATTAGTTTCCTAATTAGATGGTGGTCTCTGTATCTGAATATTTCAACCGGAATACCATCAGGGCATTTTATTCTAATACTGTATTACTGTGTTCTCCCTCTGGCCAAGTGGAAGGTCAAGAGATCACCTACGGAGGAAACTCATCTAATCTTAAGACTATATGATCAAGATCACTGGGATTCAGTTCTTTAAAGGTTTTCTCCTCTAGACCTTCCCACAATGACAGGGAAGCTTGCAGATTTGTGCCCTGGGAGGAAAGACAAGACGTTGGCATTCCTGCCCGCTCCTGGGTCACGGCAGCAAGAGGTGGAACAGCACTGAGATCTTCACTCCCTCTTCCTCCTCTCTCCCACCGTGGCATTTTGTAAGAATCTGGTGGATAGGCAAAAGTTAGCAAAAATCATTTAAATGTTTTTGTGAATAAAACCCCGTAAAATAAGGGTACGGCTGGCATTGCCTATAGATTTTTTGCTTCTGAGGCATCATCACCAGCACCAAGCTGCTGTGATGTGGCCACTGCACAAGTCCTTAGCCCAGCCCCAAATAGTTTTATACAACACCTGGTTGATTGCAACGTATATTTGAGATGCTGTCAGGTGTTAAAACCTAGAAAAAACAAGTTTTCACTTTGGGCAATATCAACAGGTCCTGACGAAGACTATCCCCTTATGAACCAGTCATTCAGGTAAAGGCATGAATGAGCCCTTGATTAATTACATCAGCTTCTACTGGAGCCAGGAGTTTGAGGAAGACAGCTTTGATGACTGTAAACTGTGCAGAGAGAAGTTTGCTTGTCATGGCTTTTGCCTGTATCTCCGAAGAAAAAAGCAGATGGATAGAGAGCAAATTTGGATGCCAAAGCAATACTGTAAAACGAAAAAAACTCAAGTAGGACAGTTAATGTACTACTATAATCATGCGTTGCATTACTCCTAGCAGCAGAAAGGAGATCATTTCATCTCTTTGTGCTTTCCTAATTAAAAAAGGAAAGGGGAAAATGATGAACCAGATAGAGCAGATTTTCCCAGCAACTGGTAGGACTCATTGCGCTGCTGTTCCACTTTACGCAGCCTGGAAATAGAAAGCCAATCTGCAAAGGGGGGAAGGAGAGGGCAGCTGCCAAAGAAATCAGTTGAGAGCTCTCGGCTGTACCATCAAACTTGTTGTAGAGATGAAGAGGAGGCGACTGGACCACCACAGCAACAGATGGAGTGTTGTGCCTCTGGTATTTGGCATCTTGCCTCCCTGGAAATGCCTGCTTCTGCTGTCGTTTCTGGAAGCGTTTAGAGAGATGAGGAGCTTGTTCCTACCGATGGGATCGGAAAAAAGACATATCCTTCTCACAGATGAGCTGTAAGGATACTCGGTAGTGTTTTCAGATGGATGTCCTCCATCACCTGACCTTCACCGGCTGAAGTTCTGGAGAATGAGGAACAGCCTTTCCTCTATTGAGTATGCTGAGGGCTAAGGGCTTGCGGTCCTTGCTGTAGCACTCCGGGCATTAAATACCTATTAAAAGTATTCGCTGATACTTCCTGCTCCTCTGCTACCATTTGAAGCCTCTTTCCTCACCACCTTCTGGGCAGCAGCTTATTTAGGCAAGGAAGATTGTTCTGGAAGGATATTTCCAATGTCAGGTGATAAATGCCAATTGTTACTCAAAATCTGTTTGGTTTTGAGATATATCATCAGTTCTGGGACGTTTGTTTTCATGTTTTCTTTGCTTTGAAAAGGAGACCGTCCATCTGACAACAGTATTTGACACTAATATTCCCTACCCAGAATGAGAAAACACCACCTCCAGTTTTGTGACTCCATGTGATACAACTTGTCATCTTTTTAAGAAATAAACTTGGCCTCTGGGACAAGTCAAGGGCTCTTGTTTACGCAAGGGAGGCTGCAGCACCCTGGCAGTACAGGCTCCAAGATGACCAATACCCAGTGGGATTTCCCACGGAGCACCAAGAGGTCCATGTGAAGAGCCGCTGCCCGTTGGTCGTCTCTGCCCGCAAACAGCTGAAGCCCTTTCCAGTGCGTTAGGGAGAGGTGGATTTTCTGTCCTTCTTTCTTTTCATTGTCAGTCAGAGGATATAAAATACGAGTGGAAGTCCATCTCCAGAAACATGGGTCATGTTCAGAAACAACCTCTGTGTCTGCCAGAGGTTACCCAGGGACACCAGGTCCTGCTGTTGTTTTTCTCACAGCTCTACATCCCGGGATGCTTCCGGAATACTAAAGATTAAGAGTTCTGGACCAAATGGGCAAAAGAGAAGAAAAGAGCACATAAACCCCAAGTGACAACACGCCTGAGAAATACAGAGTATGGGCACCCGTTCCTGCTGGGAATGGCTTCCTTCACCATGAGCAGAGTTGAAGTAGGTAGGACTGAAGAATAACTCATTTCCCCCCTGCTTGCAGTGAGACGGCCCTGACGGTAAAAAAATATTTGCCAACTTTCTTGACATCAGACTGACAGTCATGTCTTTGCTTGCCGCCTTCCAACATCGCCTGATATTCAAGACTCTTCAGTATTTGAGGAAGAAGTAGTGGTCTGCATTGAGCTGAACAAGTTTCCGTTTCATCTGGTTGTCCTCAAACTTTGGAGCCCTTCTTGAGCCAACAATGGCTTTGACATGGGAAAGTTTGACTTTTTTGAAACGCGTGACTGTAAAACTTTTTTTTTTAAAAAAAGCAACAGCAGCTAAGTATAAACTCACACTACGTACAGAAGTTGGGGAATAAAAATACATATGTCAACTGTTGCCCTGATTTTCTACCAAGCACGATAAGCTGTGTTATTCACAAACAGACAGCTTACCTATTTGATCCAACCATACTGATTTTACCAAAGAACCGGAGGACAAGGTGGACAGAGAGGAACGCAGCTGAAACTACCTGATAATCCAGCACTTCTTATGTCTACCTACGGAGCAGCTGGCAGCAATGAGTTTAGGCCAGAAAGTGATATTTTTTTCAAACGCAGAAGGGGGTAACATGTAGGAAAGGTGCAAAAGCTCTGACCACTGGAGCAAGAAAAATTTCACTGCCCTGTGTGTCCTTCTGCTTCTTCGTTATGGTCTTCCTCTCTTTCTTCTCTTCTCTTCTCTTCTCTTCTCTTCTCTT